>NW_016107477.1:909089-930606 GCF_001604975.1 Cebus imitator
AAGAACTAAAACAGATTTATAAGAAAAAAACAAACAAGCCCATTCAAAAGTGGGCAAAGGATATGAACAGATACTTTACAAAAGAAGACATACATGAGGGAATATATACATCTTTCATTTGAGTCTGTGTTCATGCCATGGCCTCAAATGAATGTGGTAGGGAACTGGCCTATCTATCTCTTAATTTGTCTCAAACTGGCATGTGGGAAGGTGTTTCTCATGTAGAGTTAACCATATTGGAGACTTCAGCCTCTGCTGCCAAACAGGACACTAGCTCAACATTCTGGCTTCTATGGTGAATGAGAAGTACAGGTGTTGGTGCCAGCAGCCAGTCATGAGCTGTGTGGGCCTATGAAGGTTATCTATGTTCTCTGCACTGCAGTTTCTCCATGGTAAAAAGAAAGCAAGAAGAAAGGAGAAAACAGGGAAGGATGAGGAAGAAAAACAGGAAGAGGAGGAGGGGAAGAAAAAATATAACTCATCTTGGAGAGCTGTGGGAGTAAGCACCATGAAGCCTAGCACAGGCACAGATGGGGTCTGCCCTGCCTTTACCATGTCTTCTTCCTATCCTTAAGTGGATTGTTAGAAGAGTAACTTTTGCACCTAAAGACCACAGAATTTTGCTTCCAAATAACTAAATCATTTTTTCCAGTTCAACTATCTACAATCTATTTCCCTGTGTGTTTACTTTACACCTCCCCAGAAGACTTACTAAGGGTCTTAACAAGCCTTCAGGCCACCTGCTGGTGGACAAAGTTCTAGTTGACAACCACCACTATAGCTCATAAGCCTTGCATCCTTCTTTTCCTTCCTTTCTCCATTTTTCTGATTAGCACTTGGAAAAGGAGAGGGCAGAAACAATAGCAGCTTTCCAGTTTGCATTATTAAAGTGGAGTTTCAGAAAAGTAACTTTGCCCCAGATCATATGCAGAAGGGACCCCATTAGACTAACAGCAGACCATTCAGCAGAAACCTTATGAGCCAAGAGGGATTGGGGGCCTACTTTCAGCTTTCTTAAGGAAAAGAAATTTCAACCAAGAATTTCAAATCTCACCAAACTAAGTTTCATAGGCAAAGAAGAAATAAAATCTCTTCCATATAATCAACTGCTAAGGAATTTATTACCACTAGACCAGCTTTACAAGAGATCCTTAAGAAAGGTGTATTAGTCTGTTTTCATGATGAGGACATACCTGAGCCTGGGCAATTTACAAAAGAAAGAGGTTTAGTGGACTTACAGTGCCATATGGCTGGGGAGGCCTCACAATCATGATGGAAGGCAAGGAGGAGCAAGTCACATCGTACATGGATGGCAGCATACAAAGAGAGTCTGTGCAGAGAAACTCCCATTCTTAAAACCATCAGACCTCATGAGTCTCACTTACCATCACAAGAACAGCATGGGAAAGACCTACCCCCATGACTCAATCACTTCCCAAAGGATCCCTCCCACAACATGTGGGAATTCAAGATGAGATTTGGGTAGGGACACAGCCAAACCACATCAGAAGGTCTACATATGGTAATTAAAGAACAATATCTTCTATCACAAAACACACTTAAGTACATAGACCATAGACCCTAAAAAGCAACCACACAATAGAAACTACAGAGCAACCGGCTAACAACTTCACAGTAGGATCAAAACCTCATATTTCAATATTAACCCTAAGGCAAACAGTCAAAAACTCTCAATTTAAAAGGCAAAGAGTTGCAAATTGGATAAAGAAACATGATAATTCCATTTGCTATCTTCAAGAGGCCTATCTGACACATGATACCTACAGAATCAAAGCAAAGAGGGGAGAAAGATCGATCATGTAAGCAGAAAACAACGACAACAAAAAATAAGAATAGCAGGGGTTGCTATTCCTATATTAGATAAAACAGACTTTAAATCAACAACAGTAAAAAAAGGTAGGGGCAAAGAAGGGCATTATATAATCATAAAGAGTTCAAGTCAACAAAAAGACTTAGCTATCCTAAACACATATGCACCCAACACTGGGGAACCCAGATTCTTTAAACAACTACTTCTAGACCTAACGAAAGACTTACACCATCCCACAATAGTACTGGAGGACTTTACCATGCCTCTGACAGCATTAGATCAACAAGGCAGAAAACTAACAAATTCTGGACTTGAATTTGACACTTGACCAAGTAGATCTAACAGGCATCTACAGAATATTCCACCAATCAACACAGAATATGCATTATCTTCATTTACACACAGAACACAGTCCAAGATAAACTACATGACTGGCCATAAAGCAAGTCTCAATAAATAAAAAACAATAGTAATCACACCAACCTTAGTCTCAGACCACAGTGGAATGAAAATAAAAATCAATACCAAGATCTCCCCAAACCACCCATTACATGGAAATTAGAAAACTTGCTCATGAATGACTTTTAGGTAAATAACAAAGCTAAGGCAGATGTAAAAAAAAGTATTTGAGATAAATGAAAAGAGACACAACACACCCAAACCTCTGGGATGCAGCACAAGCACTGTGAAGAGAAAAGTTTGTGGCACTAAACACCTACCTCAAGAAGTTAGCAAGATCTCAAACCAACAATCTAATATTGCACCTAGAGAAACTAGAAAAACAAAAATAAACTAACCCAAAGCTAGCAGAGGGAAAGAATGAACTAAAATCAGAGCAGAATGGAACAAAATTTAGACCCAAACATACATACAAAGAATCAACAAAATCAAAAGTTAGTTATTTGAACAGTTAAACAAGATTGATAGATAGCTAGCTAAATTAACAAAGAAACAGAGAAAATCCAAATAAGCACAATCAGAAATGACATATATGACACTACAACCAATCCTACAGAAATACAAAAATCCTCAGAGACTATTATGAACATCTCTATGCACACAATCTAGAAAATCTAGAGGAAACTGACACATTCCTGGAAACGCACAACCACCCAAGATTGAATTAGGAAGAAATTGAAACCCTGAACAGACCAATATCTAGTCCCAAAATTGAACTATTCATAAAAATGTTACCAACCAAAAAATCACTGGAGCAGATGGATTCACAGCCAAATTCTACCAGATGTACAAAGAAGAGCTAGGACCAATCCTACAGAAGCTATTCCAAAAAATTGAGGAGGAGGGACTCCTCCCTAACAGATTCTACACAGCCAGCATCACCCTGATACCAAAATCTGGCAAAGACACAATGAAAAAAAAAAAGGATTTCAGGCCAATATCTCTGATAAACATAGACACAAAAATCCGCAGCAAAATACTAGCAAACTGAATCCAGCAATACATCAAAAAGTTTATTCACCAGGATCAAGTAGGCTTCATTCCTGGGATGCAACGTTGATTCAACAAATGCAAATCAATAAATAGGATTCACAGCATAAACAGAATTAAAAACAAAAATCATATGATCACCTCAATAAATGCAGAAAAAGTCTTTGATAAAATCCAACATCGTTTCATGTTAAAAACCCTCAACAGACTAGTCATCAAAGAAAAATACCTCAAAATAATAAAAGCCATCTGTGACAAACCCACAGCCAACATCTGAATAGGCAAAAGCTGGAAGCTGGAAGCATTCCCCTTGAGAACTAGAACAACACAAAGATACCCACTCTCACCGCTTTTATTTAATATAGTACTGGAAGTCCTAGCCAGAGCAATCAGGCAAGAGAAAAAAATAAAAGGCATCCAAATAGGAAAAGAAGAAGTCAAATTATCTCTCTTTGCTGACAATATGATTCTATAACTAGAAAACTCTAAAGACTTCACCAAAAGCATCCTAGAATAGATAAACAACTTCAATAAAATTTCAGGATACAAAAATCAATATACAAAAATCAGTTGCATTTGTACACACCAATAATATTCAAGCTGAGAGCCAAATCATTTCCAATAGCTACAATAAAAATAAAATACCTAGGAATACCTCTAACCTAGGAGCAAAAGATCTCTACAAAGAACTACAAAACACTACTGAAGAAAATCATACATGACATAAACAAATGGAAAAACATACCATGTTCATGGATTGGAAAAATTAGTATCATTAAAATGGCCATACTGCCCCAGGTAATTTAGAGATTCAATGCTATCTCTATCAAATTATCAACGTCATTTTTCACATAATTAAAAAATACTATTCTGAAATGTATATAGAACGAAAAAAGATCCCAAATAGTAAAAACACTCTTAAGCAAAAAGAACAAAGCTGGAGGCATCACACTACCCAACTTCAAACTATAATATAAGGCAACAGTAATAAAAACATCATTGGCTGGGTGTGGTGGCTCACATCTGTAATCCGAGCACTATGGGAGGCTGAGGCTGGCAGATCACTTAAGGTCAGGAATTGGAGACTAGCCTGGCCAACATGATGAAACTCAGTCTCTACTAAAAATTAGCCAAGCGTGGTGGTTGGCGCCTGTAATTTCAGCTACTAGAGATATGGAGGTGGGGTAATCACTTGAACCCAGAAGGTGGAGGTTGCAGTGAGCCGAGATCATGCCACTGCACTCCAGCCTGAGCAACAGAGTGAGACTCCATCTCAAACAAACAAACAAACAAACAAACAAACAAAAAACAGCATGGTACTGGTACAAAAACAGACACACAGACCAATGGAATAGAATAAAAAACACAAACATAAAGCTGCACACCTCCAGCCATCTGATCTTCAACAGAGTCAACAAAAACAAGCAATGGAGAAAGGACTTTATTCAATAAATGGTGCAGGGATGGCTGACTAGCTGTATGCAGAAGAATGAAACTACACCACTACATTTCACCATATACAAAAATTAACTCAAGATGGATTAAAGATTTAAATGTAAAATCTCAGCATGGTGGTTCACACATGTAATTCCAGCACTTAGGAAGACAGAGGTGGGAGGATAGCTTGAGCCCAGGAGTTTGAGACTTGCCTGGGCAACACAGTAAGACCCAATTCCCCAAACAAAAGAAAAAAAAAGACAAAATAGAAAAAAATCCTAGAAGAAGACCTAGGAAACAACATTTTCTGCATATTGGCCTTGGATAATAATTTGATTAAAAAGCAACTGCAACTGCAACAAAAACTGATGTGTGAGACCTAATTAAACTAAGGAGCTTCTGTGCAGTGAAAGAAACTATCAACAGAGTAAACAGACAACATACAGAATGGAATAAAATATTTTCAAACTGTGCATCCAGCAAAGGTCTAATGTCCAGAATCTATGAGGACCTTAAACAAATCAACAACCAAAAACCAAATAACCCCATTAAAAAATAGGCAAAAGACATAAACAGACATTTCTCAAAAGAAGACATACAAGTGCCTATCAACAGTGGATTGGATAAAGAATATCTGGTACCTATTTACCAAAGAATACTATGCAGCCATAAAAAATGAAATTATATCTTTTACAGCAACATAGATGCAAATGGAGGCCCTTAAGTGAATTAACACAGGAACAGAAAATAAAATATTGAATAATCTTAGTTACAAGTGGGAGCTAAATATCAGGTACTCATGGACATAAAGGTGGCACCAATAGACACTGAGGACTGATAGAGGAAGGAAAGAGGAAAGGGGGCAAAGGTTGAAAAACTATTAGGTATTTTCCTCACTACTTGGGTGATGGGATTATTCAAACCCTAAACCTCAGCATCATGTAATATTTCCATATAATAAATCTGTACATGTAACCCTTCAATCAAAAATAAAAGTTGAACTTATTTTGAAAAAGTAACTGCACATACAATATACAAAGCTCAGTTTGTAACTGCGCAGAGCACACCCATGCAATTCTATCATGTTCTTTATTTGTTAATACAAATTTTTAACCAGTCAGGATGTGAGCTAGCAAAATGGTATTGCAAAACATAGTTGAGAGTTCAGGAAGGTAGTAAATAAAGCATTCTGAGTATTATAAGTAAGTAATTACCCATAACACTCGTGCCACTCAATTTGGCATAATAACAGGCCAAAGTTAAAAAAAAATTACAGTGATATAGTGACAAAATGACATGGGAGGACACTGGGTCAAAAGATGGGTACAAAGTTAATTCTCTGTATCCCTTTCATCTGGATAAAGAACTTGCATAATCTGACTTCCCACCAAATCCTGTTCTCCCCTCATATTTTCCCACACTATGTCAGGGAAACGCTTTAGGACCATATAAAATCCTGGCTAATTTAGCTTTAGCCTTTTCCTTTAAATAGAAACTGTAAAAACTAGTTACACTCACCATTCTGAAAAGCAATTAACCTTGTAGACTTTACAATGATAAAAATATTAATAAATTAACTGTGAAATTTTTACAATTTAAGAGCAAAGTTCCATAGTCTTTATAAATGGTTATACCCTCTATTATTACCTGTGCACAATAATTTCTAAAGTATATAACTGAGGGCAACTCAGCAAAATCAATGCCTAATATTTTCCAAAATGCAAATGGAATCTGACTCCAGTGTGCACTATAGCTCTTATATTTGCTACTTGAATAAAATTTAGTAGCTCCATGGGCTGGTGCTGTGAAGTGTATGACTTCTGGTTTTTAATGGAATGTTTTTCTTCTTCTCTTAGGGAAATAGCATGGATCTGAAATGAGTTCTGGAGAGAGGGAGACAACACAAAGGGGAGGGTTTTGTTTTTCTCCCAGCTCATAATGGGAAAAGTAGAATAAAAAGCAAATTTTGTTGGATAATGTATATTGATCTGCTCTCAAAGTGCTACATATTAAGGAATTCTGGACCTGTGATATCAACACAGTTTGTGATCCTGTTTTTCTCCAGCCTCAGGTCTCTGGGGAAGCAGACGTGAGAGGTGCTGGTGGCAGCTGCCACCAGGTCAGTGCTGGGCTGCAAGAGCCTGTGATGTTGATGCATGGACACCTTCTCAGCCTGACAGAGGCACACCCTGCAGAACTCCTTTTGCTCACATTCCACACTGTGTCTTCAGTGTCTGCTAGTCAACAGAACACAGAGCACAAAGCTAATTTGGTTGCCAGTCCGGAAGGATCTTTACTAAAATTCTGCTGGCTCTGGAGCAATGAGATGCTGCTGAGGTAATGACAGTGTGCATGAATATCTTCATTCAAGAACAGGGCAGCAAATCCTGGTGCTGGAGTTGCTTTCCTTGGTAGGACAGATTTAGTGGATGAATTTGGCCCTTTCTTCAAAATGTCCACAGTAGATTGGATTCGTTCTGTGACTGGGGTGGAGACAATGACAATGGCTCTGGATAGAGCCCACCACCTTCCTATATTTGCAGGGCTGTCTGAGGAGGTGGTGCCTGTGCTGAGGAAAGGTGTCCTCCTCTGTGTGGTGAACCATGTTTATGGACCCTGGCATCGTAAGGGCCTGTTTTTCAGCATGGCATTCACTATATTACATTAAGAATTATTGTCTTGTCAGGATGAAGTGAAAGTGGCCCTTGTGGTGCTGGAACAGATATCGCAGAAAACACCAGAGGGGTCTTGTGATATTTCCCATCAGTAGAGACTCTGTCTCATTCAACATTAATGGTGCATCTTTGGCTATTGAGCTCTGAGGTGTTTCCCTCACAGTTTACCTAATACTGATTGTCCAGTGAGAACATTTCTACTTCAGAAATGGAATTTTTGAAAAGCAACTGGAAGCAGCTCCAAAGGCTTTGTAAGAACTTAGAGAAAGATTTGGCAATGATTAAAAATTTCCTTTAAGTCGACTTCATAAACATTTTCTCTCTGATGTTTTGATTTAAAAATTATGCATATACATAGATACTGATAGCATGCTACCAACTGGAATTTCCTATTAACTGGCATGGTCGCATGGATCAATACAATTTAAAGTGATGTTAATGGCTCTGAAGTTAAGTCTACAGAGTGCTTTCTGAATCACAAAGCAATACAAATATGTTCAGCATTTCAGCACCAAATTACTTACACATTTTCAGAATATGGCAGTTTATATAGAACTAACTTTTAATAAATCAATATATTGGATTGCAATAACTATGAATCAGTACCTACTCCCTGCCAGATGCTGGCTACAGTGAACGGTGGGGCTTACCGCACTTCTACGCACGCCCTTGTGGAATAACAAATATCAGTCTTCAAACATTTAAGCAAATGCAAATAAAGGTTAAACATCCTTGTTTGGCCTTTGCAGCTGAAAGGGCAAGTTACACAATTCTTATGTATTTTTTTCCATCTAATCCTCTGAGGAAAGAAAAAGAATCTGAATTCACATTTTGCAAATGGCTCACTTTTTATTACTTTGCCAATAGTGGAGAATATTCTGTTTCAAGACTCAGTGCCTTAGTAGGCTAATGGACATAAAGAATTCCAACTTGCTAGTTCTCAGGGAAAGAACAGGCCAGAAAACTGGAAAATGTACTGCAGTGGACAAAATCGTGCTGTACAAATGGAGTGCTGCAAATCCCTAAACTACAGTGCACACTTGTTGGCAAGGCAGAAACATTCACAATTCAGAGTATTCCAGCAGGACGTCCCATTAATTTGTATTTGCCAGAAAAAATTCATCATTTGGAAGAACAAATCCAATACACAAACATGTTATTATCAACCCATCCTTGTTCATTGTTTCTGTCTATTTTTAAATGGTAAAAGGGGTGTCTTATGTATTTCCAGCAAGGGTTGGCTCTTCACGATATGCTACGCTAGGACAGTAGACAATTTCTAATCTAGTTAGGTGTATTAGTAAAGCGTCTGCTTGCATAGCTAAAATGTAAATTTGCAAAGGCAATAAACACAGAGAAAGAGGCAAGGGTCTTGGTTTCAGAAATGCTACAGGATTCACTCAGGTCTGAGTTTCTACTGCAGGACTGGCAATGGGTTAGACCAAGAGGATGCGAAAATAAGTGAAGATTTCCTCCTTATGACAATGTGAAAGTTGCTGGTACCAAAATGGAGTCACTTATGTCAAATCCGAACAAAATGTATCCAGGAAGCCATGAAGGGAGGGCCCTAATGCACATCTGCCTGATAACTGGAACTATTACAAAAGACTGCCCAAACCACAGCTTTCACAAAGAGGCCATCACAACCCTGCACGGAGATGACTTCTGTGAGGATGTCTGCACAGTAACGGCCTGTTTACTAGGAGGCTGACTCACCCTTGTTATTAATCCTCGTAGCTAAGGATAATTGCTTCAAAACAACGAATGCAACTATCCTCCTTTCCCCTTTAAAAACCCTTGCCTTTCTTTGCCTCCCTGGTTACGCATATGGTCCACCTCGGCATGTGTATCCCAATGACAATCTTGCTATTCCCCAGTAAACCTCTTTCTTTGGAAAGCTTGTCTCTCTCTATTGTCATTTTAAGTTGATGAGAAGTTCACAGTCTAGTGGGCACATAAATGATATGTTTAATAAAGGCAGATGAACTAAATATTATGTGAAAAGTCACTGAAAAAAATCATGGCGTGCAAATGCTTTTCCAAAGTCTAACTGACATGCTTGGGTTAAGTTCTATACTTCAGAATTTATAAAAAACATTTTTTTGCCTGCTTTTACCAGGTGCTAGCAAACACATCACCTCTCTTCTGATGTTGCTCTTCAAGTCCCTCTGCTTCTTTCCTACCTGGGAGATAAAGGCTCTCAATGCTTTTGCGTATTTGCCCATTCTTAGCGATAACATCTTCCCCACTAAAGACTCTCCAAACTCCATCTTTACAGCACTGTAGATCTTAGCGTGAGAAGTGATGGACTGAGACACCTGACTCAGCCTGCATGGTCACAGCTTTTATTTTTATTTTTTGCAGACTGTTTCATACATCACTGTCACTTGAGTCCCCCAATGTGCCCACCTGCTCACATTAAGAGGCAGTGCAGGACGGCAGCCCAGGTACAGGCTCTAGTAAGACCTGGATTCAATCCCTGGCTCTGTTCCTGAGGTGCAGAGGCAGGGGTATGAAATCCAATTCCTATACCTCAGTTTCCTCTGTCTGTGAGAATAACAAATCAGATACTCCCTGCAGGGGTTTAGCATACCCAACACTCCTACTGCTGGTGAATAAAAACACTTAGCAAACATCCTTCTTTTCTTCCCAGGCCCTCTGCCCTTGCCCCTGCGCCTTTCCTGACACTGTATTCCCCTCACCCTTTGGATCTGGGCTATGTCACTTTCCCAGAGACAGGCCCTGACCTTCCAACCCCATGCTGCCCTTGCCTGGCACCTACCTAAGCTGTAACCTCACACAGATTAACACTTCACCACGGAGCTCCACAACAGCTCAGAACAGCGCTGCTCTTGTTTGCTGTGGTATGGCCTGTGCCTAGAATAATGCTGAATGTGTAAAGAATATGTGCTGGATGAACCCATGAATGACGCTGGGACCACAGACACGGTTCGGCAGAAATGCCGCAAGGTCCCTGCATGGCCAGGGAGGCGGCACCATGTGGCTGGGCTTCGGGCTCTTTTCCCTTTCCCTGAAGCTCAGCTTCCCTCTGCTTCACTTGCAGGTTACTCCATGTGATTCCACGGGAAGACACTAAAACAGTTGAGAACACCTAATTTTAAGAATCGTTCAGAGGAATTGCACCTTTAACCTCAGGAATCTGTGAGGCAGTATGACTAGATACCTCAGCACTGTCTATTTGGAGAAGCAACTCAAACTGCATCTCATACAATTTGTGGCTAGTGATATTATCCTGAGATACATATGAAAGAGAAACCGTTTTAGCCATTCTTAGGAATTTCCTAGACATTCATGATGTTTGAAGAGATTTTAACCTTTGGCACAATGAAGCCCCACTCATCCTCAGATTAATTTATATTGTTAATAACATCTGGTATTATGACCAGGTTTACTGTGCTCAGCTCTTATTTTTCAAATCAGTAGGTTTAAAAGTTGCCAAGGCTAGGAGAGAGGTGTAGGGTTCTATACCCTGACCCTTAAGAGGAAGAATCATTCACCTGAGCAGATATACTTGAAAGTAAGCTTTCTTCAATAGCATATTTTAAAGGCATAGATTTGTTTTTGGCGGGGGTGGGGGGGAGAATGGAGACTATCTACACAGATTGGTCAGCAAAGGTTTTTGATATTAAGGCTAAACAGAAAACAACACTCAAAAAAGAGTTACAACTTTGAAAACTTGTTATTCTCCAACCCTCATGTTCACAGAAGTGATTTTTTTAAAAAAAGATCTTTTGATATACAATATACTAAGGAAACAATTAAAACCCCCTGCAATTTAGCCAAGCACAAGGCATCATCTGACAGTGGTCCAGTGAGAGAGGTACCCAGTGCCAGAGAAACAGTGACTGAGTTGAAACCCAGATTCTCAGACCGCTAGGGAAGGATCCTTCTGCTATGCTTCATGATATGTATGTGAATCATGGATGACTAAGCTTTTGTTTTCAGCCTATTCTCTGTATACAGGTACTTTGTGGTTTTTTTAAAGCATACCAATATCAACTGTGAACCATAATCCAATCACTATGCCAGTGGCCAGAAGGCGTTGACTTCAAAGGTGCACTGGCCAGCCAGGCTGAAAACACCTGTGTTTGAAGGGAATGCTGGTTTCCTCTACTTTGTTTTAAAGCATGGCTTTGGGGAGATATGTCCATATTTCATTAAACTAAAAGGAATCTGGGCCGTGAAATTCATTAACAGTGAGGCAGCAATTCTGTCATCTCCAAGACGAAATTTCTGGCCAAGCAGAAAGGCATTCTTCTTAAGAAAAAAAACTGTCATTCAACAGAACAAGCATGTCAGAGACACTGAAATGGCTTTTGCCTTCAGAATTCAGCACCAATAATTCAGTACAAAGCAAAATTCTCAAAGTTTCTGCAGAAGTTTGCTTTTGTGTTTGAGCAAGAACTCAATGGTCAGATAGGAAGCAAAAGTTACTACATCCTGAACACACACACCACATGGGCACCTGCCGGGCACAAGGCACTGGGCAGGGGGCTCCCTTTGAAGTGTTATCAGTCTACTTTTGATCAATTTATGGAGAAATGTCTGAGTGCTGGTCAGACCTTTACATATAGCGTGCCTTACTTTTAATGCCTTTTCTTATCCACTTTGAGAGGTAGAGAAAGGCTCTCCATGTGACAGGCAAGGAGACTCAGGCTCACCCCCAGGGCTCAGCCACAAAGAAAGTTTGTGGCTGGGCTTAAAGTCAGGTCTCCAACCCTGCTTCTAATGGCACTTCCCATGAAGCCACAGTCAGTTAACTCCGTGGGTCTCTTGATGAAACAGTGGGCCATGGGGAGAAAGCTCTGGATTTGCAGAGGTCACTCTAAGCTGCAACTCTGTTATTCATGAGCTGCGTGACCTTGGGTAAATCACCTGCTCTGCACATCACCTGCCTCAACAGTAACACGGTAACCACAATCTTTCAGATGGAAAACAGGACACATGAAACTGATTTATAAATGAAAAGTGCTAGTTGAATACATTGTTATCGTCATTATTATTATCATAGTGAACGCATTAAGAAAACAGTTATTGGATGCCACTGCTAAGAAATATTTTTTAAAGTATGCTTTTCTTTTTTTTTTTTTTTTTGAGGTGGAGTCTCACTCTCTCACCCAGGCAGGAGTGCAGTGGTGCGATCTCTGTTCACTGCAGCCTCTGCCTCCTGGTCTCAAGCGATTCTCCTGCCTCAGTCACCCGAGTACCTGGGATTACAGGCATGTGCTACCATGCCTGGCTAATTTTTGTATTTTTAGTAGAGATGGGGTTTTGCCATGTTGGCCAGCCTGGTTTTGAACTCCTGACCTCAGGTGATCGTGATCCATTTGCCTTGGCCTCCCAAAGTGCTAGAATTATAGGCGTGAACCATTGCACCTGGTCAAAAGTATGTTTTTCATAATCACAGAATAAAAACTAGGCAAGAGTGTATGACAATCTATCACCACTGGAGAAAATTGTTTTTTATTTTTTAATTATCTCTTTCTAAAGGCAAGTAAAAGAGAAAAATGTCATCAAAATAACTATGTCTAGAAAACTCAGGAAACTTCTCTCCCTTTTTTAGTTTCTAGTTTGCTTAAATAATTATTTACTTTATTAATTTTCTTGTGATTATTTTTTAATCGGATTTTTCTGCACATCAAAATCACTGAAAACTTGGCAGTCAAAATGTGAAGAAAGAAATGCATCAACTAAAAGTATTCAAAAAAGGAAAACAAATCAACAATGAAAAATAAATGAATTCATTAAAAAATAATGAATGAGGGAGAACCATGTAAATAATAGAAGAAAGAGTTGTCTATCCTAATAAATAAAGTCCATGACATAAACGATACACGGCGCACCCCCACAAGGCAACAGTAACCATGGCAACAAGACAGGCAGTGTACTCACAGTGACCCAACCAAATATCTGACATATTTAAGGTATAGTTCCTCAGCCTATTTTCATATGATATTGAAATATTTTACACCCTTCCTTAATTAATTGCTCATAAGAGCTATTCCTTTCATTTACAAAGAGATAAAAATTTATTGTGCCTCTTAACTTCAGTAATAATCAACATGACTCAAGTGTGCTGCGGCCAGCAACAACTCTCATTTTCTACTCAGTAATGAATTTCAGTTGAACTGAAATAGATTATCCAGTGATACAGGTGAGAATCAAGACATCAAATCCTGATTCTTCTCCTTATACATAAGATGCTTGGCATTACTATTTATAAGTTTTTTCTCTGAGAAATTTAATGAAACATCAAAATAGCAGTGCTGTCTGGGTAGAGAATCCCAAGGCAATCTTTGTCTGAAGGTTTTCAAGAAAAGGAATTTCACGGCCTCATTCTCTACATTGCTCCAGTATCTTGAATCTTCTACTTAACCATTTTGCTGCATCCTTTAGAACAAGCCTTGAATTCTTCCTCATTGTCTGTGTCTTTATGGAGTATAAATCCCAACTTTAGAAAAATTTTTCATACAAAACAGGCCTGTACTGGGGAGACTATGAATCAGGGAAGTGTTTTAAGTCCTCGGTACCTATAATCAAGAGAAAGTGTCTCACACTATCAATCTGATGGAGGGATGCAGGGGCTTTCTCTCTTTGATGCAAGGTATATTTGAAGATAAAGGTTCTTTCCTCTAGCCTGGGGATATTTCCCTTTAGCACTGAAATTAGAGACAAAGAAGACAAAGCCTGGCAGGAATGATGAATAAAGGAGAGAACTGCTTTGCTTTGAGGGGCATCCTCTACACCCATATAATCCTTATGTGTTCATAGGATCTAAGGATGGAAATATCCACATCCATCCCAGCCAACATGCATATTAATCTGATACTGGGAATAAGGTGAAGTTATTACAATTCTCTGTCACCTTGTCTGGAATCCAAGAATCTTAGAACCAGTTTTGGCTCTGGAGAAAAAATGCTGTGCAGAGTTGGAACACGAAGGTGCAGTTATTCCAGTAATAAGATCTGCTTCCCCGGTTGTCTCTGGGTTGCCCTCCCTTCCACAGCTCTAGACAGTTCATACTTGAGGACCCTCAGCTGACGAAGGGTGTCAGATCACTATTCCAGCAGCGGTGTCAGAGGGACTGATTACTCATCTCGTCTGGAGTGATGTGGAAAGGTGACACTGCATTCTATTATAACCAGAGATAGTGTCAGTGTGGAGAAGAGGATGTGTCAGAGACAGATTCCAGTTCGAGAGGGTTATTTTTGGAATACTCCAAGGAAGCCTTTGGCATGGCTGCCCACATGCACCAGACTTGCTGCTGTGGAATGTGGTGTTCAGAGTTGTCACTCCCTCAAGCCTTGTAGCTAAAAATAAGTATCTACTTATTAAAGTAGATTTATTTTTACTCAGACTTTCTTATTCTTGCAGTATAACTTTTCTTCACATTTACAATTTCAAAATATTTTGTCAATAATGCTTATAATTCTTAAAAATCAATAAATCAAAATCCATAATCCATAAACTAAAATCTTGTATTCCAGCAAGAAAAATGGCTTTCTCATTTTCATGTACTTCTGGAATTTGATAAGAAAAAATTTTGTATGAAAAGAAGGGCAAATGGAATTTTTTGAAGGATAATACAGAATATATTAAAAACCAAGCTAAAAAGAAAAGCTCAAGATATCCTAGAAAGGAGACTAAGAGGGCACCCAGACCCCTCCACTCAGTTCCAAGCATCTTCTCACTTAAAGCGTCATTGGCTGCTGTAATGACACTTTCTAGCAGACCTGTGAGTGTAGGTCTTTCAGAAGATCTGGCAGGGAAACAAATTAATCGTTTCAATCTTAGCACCTCCAGGTCTCTAATCCCAGCTGGTCTCTAAATTGGGATAAAGTTCTCTAGTATTTATTATCTAAGTGAAGTAAGACTAATAGCTATCCTTTGTAATGAGAAACTTACTACATTCTATTTTATCCTGTAAGCTGTTGTTATCGCTATTGTAATTGACATCTAAAGAAAGTAGTAGAGTGCTGCAGGAGAGTTTTATCAAGAATGCGTGCAATATCTATGCCCCATAAGAACCAGTATCTCGTTTATGTCACCTTACAACACTACTGTCATTTATAATAGATTTTTAATTTTTTTCTAGACTAAAATGGAGACTACTCATTACGTATTCTTATTATACCATCAGTTTCATTTTCTTAATTGTCAGTATAGTGCCTCTTTGAGCTACATGGTTTTCAAGCTCCTTCCCTTAGAATGATCTTTCAGCTCACTGCAAATAATTCCGTTCCTCTCCCCCAAACTCCAGTTTGTCCTATTCCTCTATACCTAAACCATTAAAACGCATTCAGGTACTCCAAACACTGCTGAGTCATACCAAGTACTCACAATCAGCTTTTCTTTCTTTTTTTTTTTAATTGATTCTTTATTTCTCAGGGCAGTTTTAGGTTTATAAAAAAAATTGAGCAGACAGTACAGAGAGTTCCTATATGCCCCCTTTACCTGCCTAATCCCACATTTTCCCCCTATTATTATCTTGAATTAGTAAGGTACATTTATTACAATTAATGTACCATATTGACGCATTATTATTATTGTTAACTAAAAGTCCTTGGTTTATATTAGGACTTTATATTGCACAGTTCTATGGGTTTGACAAATGCATAATGACATGTGTTCACTATTATCTTTTTGCTATCTCTATAGCTTTGTTTTTTACAAAATATCCATATTCACATATATTGTATAGGCTTGGAATTGTGTACATAGCTCTTTCAGACTGGCTTCTTTCACTTAGCAACATGCAATTAAGACTCCTTCATGCCTTTTTGGTGCTAATTCCCTTTTATCACTGAATAAAATTTCTTCATATGAATATAACCACAGATTATTGAAGGATATCTTGGTTGTTTCCAGTTTTGACAATTATAAATGAAGCTACTGTAAACATTCATGTGGAGGTTTTTGTACAAAAATAAGTTTAAAATTCATTTACCTAAATGCTTAGAAATGTGATTGCTGGATCATATGTTAAGACTGTGTTAACCTTTGTAAGAAACTTTGAAGAAACTACAAACTATCTTCCCAAGTGGCTGTACCATTTTGCATCACTACCAGCAATGAATGACAGAATCCCTGTTGGTTCACATCAGTATTTCAGTGTTTTGATTTTAGCGCTTCTTATCAGTTTTGTAGTGGTATCTCATTTTAATTTACAATTCCCCAGTGATATATGATGTTGATCTTTTAATATGCTTATTTACCATCTGTGTCTGCCGATATGTCTGTTCAGATCTTAGGCCTTTTAAAAATTGGACTGTTTTCTTACTGTAAGGCTGGTTGCCTCGCCAGGAGTTCGAACACGCCCATCTCCCTCCCCGCTGGAAAATTACATTATCAGAATATGCCCATCATCTAGCCCGCCTTGGAAATCCCCTCTGCACTCAGCACTTAGCCCGCTCACCGGAAATCCCACCTACCTACCAATAGCAGCTCACCTCGTCCACACCCTGTTTCTCCAAATCCAATCGAACGCCTTCACTCCCTATAAAACCCCACTCCTGAGAGGAGTCAGGTGCGACTTCCCTGGCCCCTCTCCCTGGGACCACAGAACTTCGCCTGGGAGCTGAATAAATTGGCATCTAATTTTCTTGTGCTAGCCTCAGTTTCCTCGTTTTTAACTCGGCAATAAACCTACAGAGAATAAACTTTACACTTACTGTTAAATGTTAGCAGTTCTTTGTATATTTTGGGCACCATTCCTTTATTAGATAAATGTCTTGCAAATCTTTCGTTCCATTCTGTCACTCATTTTTTTTCATTTGCTTAATGATGTCTTTCATATAACAGAAATGTTTAGTTTTAATAAAGTCCAACTTATCTAGTTTATTTTTCATGGTTTGTGAGTTTGGTGCTTATTCTAATCATCACCAAACTGAAGACCACCAAGATTTTCTTCTTTGTTGTCTTCTCTCATAGTTTTGTATTTTACATCTGGGTCCACAATCCATCCGGAGTTTGTTTCATTTTGAATTTGTTGCACTTATTCTTTCTTTTTTTAGGCTTCCTCTTTTTCTCCCTTCTCTGATTTTAACTGGGCACTTTATATGATTCAACTTTCTCTTCTCACTTATCATATCAATTATATTTTTAAATTAAAGAATATTTTTAGTAATTGCCCTGAACTTTGCACTATACACTCACAACTTACCTAAGTCCTCTTTGAACTAGCACTATACCACTTCATGGGATAGTGCAAGCACCTTGTAGCAAAATAGTCCCAAATCCTCCCTCTCATCCCTTATGTTATTAAGGCATTCATTTCACCTATCCATAAGCTATAATCACCTAATTAAGTTTTGCAAATGTTTTAAAAAATAGTTGAACAAACTGTTATCAGTTAAGGCTCTAAAAATATGTTGTGTTACCTTTATTTTTTCTTCTCTAAAGCTCTTACTTTAAGTAGTTCTGGGTTTCTGACCCATATAATTTTTCTTCTCTCTGGAAAACTTATTTTAACATTTCTTGTCGGCAGTTCTACTGGAGATAAATTCCTTGTTTGTGTTTGTCTGAGAAAGTCTTTACTCTTTCTTTGCTTTTGAAGAAAACTTTCACTCACACAGAATTATAGATTGTGGAATTTTCTTTCAATGCTTTACACATTTTGCTCCATTCCCTTCTGGCTCACATAGTTTCTGAAGAGAAGTCCAGTGTAATTCTTATCATTGCTCCTTTATGGTAAGGTGATTATTTTCCTCTGGCTTCTTTCAAGATTTTCTCTTCATCTTTGATTTTGTATAGCGTGAGTACGACATATCTAGGTTCAGATGTCTTGATATTTATCCTGCTTGGTATTCTTTGTGCTTACTGGATATGTGTTTTTGTGTCTGCTGTTAATTTTGAAAACTTCTCAGCTATTATTATTTCAAATATTTCTTCTCCTCCTTTTCATCTTTCTTTTCTTTCTGGTATTCCCATTCCATATGTTATGGCCTTTGTAATTATCCCACAGTCTCACAGTTCATGGATATACTGTAAGGTCTTTTTTATCTTTTTTTTTTTCTCTTTGCTTTTTAGACTGGGAGGTTCTATGGACATAGCTTAAAGCCCACTGATGCTTTCTTCAGTCATGTTGAGTCTGTTAAAGAGCCCATCAAAGGCATTCTTCATTTCTGTTACGTTATTTTTGATTTCCAGCACTTCCAATTTCTTTTTCTTTTAATTTCAGTAGTTTTGGGGATACAGGTGGTTTTTGGTTACATGGAAAAATTCTTTAGTGATGATTCCTGGGATTTTAGTGCACCTATCATCCAAGCAATGTAAACTATACCCAATATGCAGTCAGTCTTTTATCCCTTACCCCCATCTCAATCTTCTTCCCTGAGTCTCCAAAGTCCATTATATCACTCTTACGTCTTCATATCCTCATATTTTAGCTCCCACTTTTAAGTGAGAACATATGATATTTGGTTTTTCATTACTTAATTACTTCACTTAGAATAATGGCCTCCAGCTCCATGCAAGCTGCTACAAAAGGCATTATTTCATTTCTTTTTTATGACTGTATATTTATATATACACACACCACATTTCCTTCATCCATTCATTGATCAATGGGCACTTAGGTTGTTACCATATCTTTGCAATTGCAAATTATGCTGCTATAAACATCTCTCTCTCTCTCTCTCTCTCTCTCTCTCTGTGTGTGTGTGTGTGTGTGTGTGTGTGTGTGTGCCTTTTTCATATAATGGCTTATTTGCCTTTGGGTAGATACCCAGTAGTGAGATTGCTAGATCAAGTGGTAGTCCTACTTTTAGTTCTTTAAATAATCTCCATACTGTTTTTCATAGTGGTTGTGCTAATTTGCACTCCCACAAGCAGTGTAAAAGTGTTCCCTTTGCAACACATCCATGCCAACATCTATTGTTTTTTGACTTTTTAATTATGGCCATTCTTGTGGAGTAAGGTGGTATCTCATCGTGGTTTTAATTTGCATTTTCCTGATGATTACTGATGTTGAGCATTTTTTCATATGTCTGTTGGCAGTTTGTATATCTTCTTTTGAGAAATGTCTATTCATGTCCTTTGCCCACTTTTTGATGGGTTTGTTTTTTTCCTTGCTGATTTGTTTGAGTTCCCTGTACATTCTGCATACTAGTCCTTCGTTAAATGCATAGTTTGCAAATATTTCCTCCGACTCTGTGGGTTGTCTGTTTACCCTGTTGCACACCCTTTTTAGTTAAATAGGTCCCATTTATTTATATTTGTTTTTGTTGTATTTGCCTCTGGGGCCTTAGTCATGAATTCTTTGCCTAAGCTAATGTCTAGAAGAGTTTTCTTAGTGTTATCCTCTATAATTTTTATGGTTTCAGGTCTTAGATTTAAGTTTTTGATCCATCTTGAGTTGATATTTGTATAAGGTGAAAGATGGGGATCCAGTTTCATTCTTCTACATGTGGTTTGCCAGTTTTCCCAGCACCATTTATTGAATAGGGTGCTCTTTCCCCAATTTATGTTTTTGTACGCTTTGTTGAAGATCAGTTAGCTGTAAGTATTTGACTTTATTTCTGGGTTCTCTATGCAGTTCCATTGGCTTACATGCCTATTTTTAAAACAGTACCATGCTGTTTTGATAACTACAGCCTTGTAGGAGAATTTGAAGTTGGGTAATGCGATGCTTCCATATTTGTTCTTTTTGCTTAGTATTGCTTTAGCTATGCTTTTGGCTTGGCATTGCTTTGGCTATTTTTTGGTTCCATATTAATTTTAGAATAGCTTTTTCTAGTTCCTTAAATAATAATGATGGTATTTTGATGGGAATTGCGTTGAATCTATAGATTGCTTTTGGCAATATGGTCATTTTCACAATATTGATTCTTCCCATCCATGTTTTGTGTTATCTGTGATTCTTTCAGCATTGTTGTCATTTTTCTTGTAGATATCTTTCACCTCCTTGTTTAAGTATATTCCTAGGCTTTTTTTTTTCAGCTGTTGTGAAAGAGATTGAGTTCTTGATTTTATTTTTTGGTTTAGTCATTGTTGGCGTCTAGCAGTGCTACTGATTTGTGTACGTTGATTTTGTAACCAGACACTTTACTGAATTTTTTTATGAGATCTAGGAGCTTCTTGGATGGGTCTTTAGGGTTTTCTAAGTATATCATCATATCATTGATGAATAGTGACAGTTTGAATTACTCTTTTCCAGTTCAGATGCTCCTTATTTCTTTCTCTTGTTTGATTTTTCTGGTTAGGACTTCCAGCATTATGTTGAACAGAAGTGGTAAAAGTGGGTATCATTGTCTTGTTCCAGTTCTCAGGAGGAATGCTTTAAACTCTTCCTCATTCAGTATAATGCTGCTTGTGGGTTTTCCTTATATGGCTTTTATTATTTTGAGGTAAGCCCCTTCTATGCCTATTTTGTTGAGGGTTTTAATAATAAAGTGATGCTGACTTTTACTGAATGCTTTTTCTGTGTCTACTGAGATGATCATACGGTTTTTGTTTTTAATTCTATCTATATAATGTATCACACATATTGACTTGTATGTGTGAAATCATTCCCTGCAACCATGGGAAGAAATCCACTTGATCATGGTGTATTATTTTTTCAGTGTGCTATGGATTTGGTTAGCTAGTATTTTGCTGAGAATTTTTGCATCTATGTTCATCAAGGATGTTGCACTTTTCTTTTTTTGTTACATTCTTTCCTGGCTTTGGTATTAGGATGATACCAGCTTCACAGAATGATTTAGGAAAGATTCCCTCTTTACCTTTGGCAACTACTCTGTGGGTTGTCTGTTTACTATGTTTACTGAAATAGTTTCAGCAGAATTGGTATCAATTCTTCTTTGAATGTCTGGTAGAATTCAGCTGTGAATCCATCTGGTCCTAGACTCTTTTGTTGTTGTTGGCAATTTTTGTATTACTGATTAAATCTTGCTGCCTGTTATTGGTCTATTCAGGGTTTCTATTTCTTCCTGATTTAATCTAGGATGGTTGTATATCTCAGGAATTTATCCATTTCTTCCAGATTTTCTAATTTGTGTGCATAAAGGTGTTCACAGTAGCCTTGAATTATCTTTTGTATTTCTGTGGTATCAATTTTAATATATCCAGTTTCATGATTTTTTTTCTTTTCTTTTTTTTTTTTTTT
>NW_016107477.1:930631-980886 GCF_001604975.1 Cebus imitator
GGTTCAAGCAATTCTCCTGCCTCAGCCTCCTGAGAAGCTGGGATTACAGGCATGTGCCACCAAGCCAGGCTAATTTTTTAAAATTTTTAGTAGAGATGGGATTTCACCATTATGGCCAGGATGGTCTTGATCTCTTGACCTTGTGATTCACCCACCTCAGCCTCCCAAAGTGCTGGAATTACATGCATGAGCCACTGTGCCCGGCCTCATTTCTATTGAATAATTGAGGTTATATAGATCTTCTTTTCTTTTCTTGGTTAATGGACTTTCAAATTTGTTTATCTTTTCAAAGAATCAGCTTTTTATTTATCTTTTGTAATGTTCTTTTTGTTTCAATTTCATTTAGTTCTGCTCTGATCATTAATATTTCTTTTCTTCTTCTGGGGTTTAATTTGTTCTTCTTTCTCTAATTTCTTGAGGATTGATATTAGGTTGTCAATTTTTTTTTCAGGCTTTTTGATGTGCACATTTAACGCTGTGAACTTTCCTCTTAGTGCTGCTTTTACTGTATACCAAAGGCTTTGATAATTTCTGTCATTATTGTCATTCATTTCCAAGAATTTTCTAATTTAGACCCTGATTTCATTGTTAACCCAAAAACTATTTAAGAGCAAATTATTTAACTTTCATGTATTTGTATAGTTTTGAAAGTTCCTTTTAGAGTTGATTTCCAGTTTTATTCCATTGTGGTCTAAGAAGACCCTTGTTATGATTTCAATTCTTTAAAATTTATTGAGACTTGTTTTATAGTCTATCATATGGTCCACCTTGGATAATGTTCCATGTGCTGATGAACAGAATGTATATTCTGTATTTGGGGAGAATTTTCTGTAAACACCAGTTAGTCCATTTGTTCTAGGATATAGTTTAAGTCTACTGTTTCTCTGTTGACTTTCTGTCTTGATGATCCAGTGCTGTCAGTGAAGTATTAAAAGTACCTCACTATTACTGTGTTGCTACCTACCTTATTTCTTGTGTCTAGTAGTAATTATTTTATAAATATGGGAGCTCCAGTGTTAGGTGCATATAAATTTAGGATTGTAACATTTTCTTGTTGGACTAATCCTTTCATCATTATGTAGTGTTATTCTTTTTTTTAACTGTCTTTTTTTTTTTTAACTGTTGTTGTTTTAAAGTCTGTTTTGTCTGATATAAGAATAGCTCCTCCTGCTCACTTTTGGTTTCTGATTGCATAGAATATTTTTTCCACCCCTTCACTTTAAGTTTCTGTGACTACTTATGTGGCTAGGTGGGTCTCTTGAAGACAACAGATATTTGGCTGATGGTTTTTTATGCATTCTGTCATTCTGTGTCTTTTAAGTGGAGCATTTAGAGCATTTACATTCAGCATTATTATTGAGATGTGAGGTACTGTTCTAGTGATCATATTAGATGTTGCCTAGATACTTTGTTTTTTTTATTGTGTTATTTATGCTTTGTGAAATTTATGTTTTAAGGAAGTTCTATTTTGGTGGATATTTGTTTGTCAGCATTTGTTTGAGCAAGATTTTATCTCTCCTTCATTTATGAAGCTTAGTTTTTTTGGGTGCAAAATTCTTGGCTTACAATTATTTTGCTTAAGGAAGCTAAAGATAGAGTCCCTTCTGGCTTGCAGGGTTTCTGCCGAGAAATATGCTGTTAGTTGGACAGGTTTTCTTTTATAGGTCACCTGTGCTTTTGCCTCAGAGCTCTTAAAACTCATTCCTTCATGTAGACTTTAGATAGCCTGATGACTATGTGCCTTGGTGATGATGTTTTTGCAATGAATTTCCCAGTTCTTTGAGCTTCCTATATTTGGGCATACAGATCTCTACCAAGGCCAAGGAAGTTTTCCTCAATTATTCCCTCAAATAAGTTTTCTAAACTTTCAGGCTTCTCTTTTTCCTCAAGAGCGCCAATTATTCTTAGGTTTGGCCATTTAAAGTATCCAAGAAAATCCCATATTTCTTGGACACTTTATTCATTTCTTGAGATCCTTTTTTTTTTTTAATCTTTGACTGGGTTAATTCAAAAGCCTGATCTTTGAGCTCTGAGATTCTTTCTTGTACTTCTAGTCTGTTGAGGAAACTTTTCCATTGTATTTACCTAAGTGTGCCTTTCATTTCTAGAAGTTCTGATTGGTATTACTTTATGATATCAGTCGCTGTGGAAAATTTCCTAAATCATTTTTTAAATTTCTTTATGTTACTTTTCACCTTTCTCTACTATCTTCTGGAGTAATTTAATAAGCAACCTTCTGAATTCTTTATCTAGTATTTCAAAGATTTCATCTTGGTTTGGATCCATTGCTGGGGAGCCAGTGTGATTTCTTGGGGATGTTGTAGAACCCCATTTTGTCACATTACCAGAATTACTTTTCTGGTTCCTTCTCATTTGGTAGAATATTTCTTCAAATTGTTCTTAAATTTATTTTTGATTTGACTGTGTCTTTTCTTTAATTTCTTCTTTTCCCTCTTAAGGATCTCACTTTGATGTTTATAGTTTATTATAGCCTAATTTGAGTATTGATGCTTTTAGTGGGGAAGACTCTGTAGGAGTTCCTTAGTTATACAGAGTTTTGGTGTGCTGGCTTTCCCAGATGCTGGTGGCAGTAGTTATGCATTTGGCCTGTGAGCAAGTTCACTGTCTCCTATGGGGCTGGAATGGCAAAGATCTCTTGAAGTTTATCTCATTCTCCCATGGTGTAAACTTTTTTATTTACTTAATATTTTCCAGTATTTTATTTACTGAGTTGATGATTCAGGCTTCAGTCCAGCAGGGGAGGTATCCCTGGGGTAGGCATTGGTGGTAGCTAAAGAGGTGGGTAGATGTAATACCTAATGGTGGGCAGAGGTCCCAGCCTTGATAAAGGCACCCAGGGGAGCTCTAAATTAGATGTACTGAGATTTTATCAGGGTGAAGGGTAGAAGCTACCTAAGCTCCACTGCCAGGCCAGCAGAAAATCTGTCTACCTTCCTATCCCAGTATTCCAGCTATTTAGATTAAATGAGTACCTCTTTTCTTCTGTAGGAATGTTGATGTTCCAAGTAGAGAGAAGCTGTGACTCTGCAAGCCTGAATCGGAGGAGTGCTCCTTCTGCAGCGATGCCATCACCCCAAATTGTTCCTGGAAGGCTGTCTATACGTGAATCTACACTGCATTCCTGTGGGAGAAGCCCCAGCTGTGTGTGCAATAGTATACCAGTGAGGAACAAGGACCCCCTTTCAAAACCCCTTTATAATCAGAGCTGCTTCCTGATTGTTGGGGTAGAGATGTAGACTTTCCCTATTGTACCTAGCATTGCAATTGTGTCTTCGCTGTAAGAAACATCCCACTAGTAGAAAAATCTGGGACTCAAGACCTGCCATTCAGATTCTTTTTCCCATGATGTTCCTTTGATGTGATGCTCTCCCCCTTTCCCTAGGAATGGGGAATGGGACTTCCAGAAACCCAGACCACAGTAATTTTATTGCTTTTCTAGGTGTATATACCCAGTGGATCTACCAGACTTTGAGCTGGTACTGGGGAATGTCTGCAAGGGATCCAGAAATGTGAACTAAGTCTTCATGATGTCTCCCAGCAGTGTATAGCAGCACCATCTCTGATGGAGCTGGCAGGGAGTTACATACACTCTGTGAGACTTCTTGGTTGGAGATAGGCTTAGTGTGCTGGGTTTCTCAAATGATAGTTACAATTGTGTAAACTTGTCACATGGACAGGCTCAGGACCTCTGATTAGTCAGGGTGTTGTACACAGCGGTGATAGCTGAGGTCACATAGCAATTTTCTCCTTCCTGGGCACATTCTACCTAGAAGTGCTTAATGGACTGTGCTGGATGGCCTCCTGCCAGGAGGTGGCATTTGTAAAAGAGCACCCAGCTGCAGTAGTAGCAATGAGATTTAAGCTTAAGTGCTGTGGGAAAGTTTGTTTCTCTAGTGATAGGCAGGGCTATAAAGCTCCCCAAAGTTTATGTCCTTTGTGTTAAGCTACCAGGGTGGGTGGAGGGGTACAACCAAGTGAGGACAGGGTTAGGCAGTCTGTGCCCCAACTCTTCTTGAGCTGGGCTAGCTGTGGCGACTGTGAGGGTTGGGAAGTGGTTCTCAGGCCACTGGGCTAATGTTTCAGAAGGGAGTATAACTGCCTCTGCTGCACAGAAGAGTTCACAAAGGGAAGGGGGAGCAGCAGGCAGCAATAAACCTCACCCAGCTCCCATGCAGTCAGTGAGGCTGATTTCACTCACTCGGTGCTCCACTAACAAATGCAAAGATCATTCAGATACTGGTGTTTAAGGCAAATAATTAATAGCTGTGACTAATGTGTTTAAGAAATGATGGCAAGATAGAGAATTTTACTCAAGAACTAAGATGTATTAAAATCAAATTGCTAAACTAAGAAATATATAATAATTTAATTAAAAATTAATTACATGGGTGTAATACCAGTTTGGAGACAGCTGAAGAGAGAATTACTGATCTTAAAAACAAGCCACTAGAAAAATATACAGGCTGAAGCATGTAGCACAAACAGGAGGGGAAATAAAGAAAAGAACTTTTGGTGGGGAGATCCAAGATGGCCAAATAGGACAGCTCTGGAGTGCAGTCCTCAGCAAGAGCAATGTAGAGGGTGAGTGATCACTGCATTTCCAAACGAGGTACCAGGTGCATCTCAAAGGGACTGTTTGCACAGTGTGTAGCCCAAGAAGGGTGAGCTGAGGCAGTGTAGAGTGATGTCTCACCCAGGAAGTGCAATCCCTGGAGGACCACCCTCCCTACCCAACAGAGACCAGCGGGGGCTCTTCTATCCACTCCAGCACTCCGGTTACATGCTGTGCTTCTCCCACAGTTTTTACCACACACAGACCAAGAGACTCCTGGCTGAAAAGTGCCATGAGTTTCCAGCACAGCTGTTTCAGCTGGATCTGTGGGTTTCTGCACAAAAACTCACACAAATATGGGCAGTCGTTTCAAATGGTGCCTGGAATGCCTGTGAGACAGAACTGCCCATTCAACTGAAAAAGAAGGGGCTGAAAGCAGGGAGCCAGGTGATCTGGCTCTGTGGGTCCCACCCCAACAAAGACCTGCAATCTGAAACACTCTGGATTAAGAGTTTTGCAGCAAGCACAGCTGCACCCAGGACGGTCCAACTCTGTGGGGGGAAGGGCATCTTCCATTACCAAGGCAGTCCACCATTACTGAGGCAGTCCACCATTACGAGGCAGTCCGCCATTACTGAGGCACTCCACGATTACAGAGGTTGTCTGCCATTACTGAGGCTGACCACCATTACCGAGGCAGTTCTAATTCTACCTCTGTAAACAAAACCACAAAGAAATTTATACAGCAGCTGGGCAGAGCCTGCAGCAGCTCAGCAACGCCTCTGCTGGCAGACTGTGACTAAACTACCTCCCTGCTGGGCAGGGAATCTCTGAAAAAAGGCAGCAACATGTCAGGAACTTATAAATAATGCCCCATCTTCCCAGGAAACAGCACCTGGGAAAAGAAGCAGTTATGAGTTCCGCTGAAGCAGACTTAAATGTACCTGCCCAGCAGCTATGAATGAAACAATGGAGCTCACATCTCAGCACTTGAGCTCCTATAAGGGACAGACTGTCTCCTCAAGTGGATCCCCAACCCCTGTATATCCAAAAAGGCACCTCATAAAGGAGAGCTCTGGCTGATGTCTGGCAGTACCCTCCTGGGACAAAGAACAGAAGAAGAAACTGGCAAAAACCCTTACTGTTCTGCAGCCTCAGTGGTGATTCCCAAGCAAGTAGGGTCCAGAGTGGACCTCCAGCAGTCCTACAGCAGAGGGGCCCGACTGTTAGAAAGAAAACTAAAAAACAGAAAGAAATAACTTCATCATCAACAAAAAGGACGCCCAGTCAGAGAACCCATCCAAAAGTCACCAACTGCAAAGACCACAGGTAGATAAATCCACAAAGATGGGAAGAAACCAGTGTAAAAAGGATGAAAACACCCAAAACCAGAACGCCTCTCCTCCTCCAAGGGATCACAACTCCTCACCAGCAAGGGAACAAAGCTGGATGGAGAATGAGTCTGATGAATTGACAGAAACAGGCTTCAGAAGATAGGTCACAACAAACTTCTCTGAGCTAAAAGAACATGTTCTAACCCAATGCAAAGAAACTAAGAACCTTGAAAAAAGGTTAGACAAAATGCTAACCAGAATAACCAGCTTAGAGAAGAACATAAAGGACTTGATGGAGCTGAAAAACACAGCACAAGAACTTCATGAAGCACACACAAGTTTCTATGGCCAAATCGACTGAGCAGAAGAAAAAATATCAGAGACTGAAGATCAACACAATGAAATAAAATGAGAAGGCAAGATCAGAGAAAAAAGAGTGAAAAGAAATGAACAAAGCTACCAAGAAAAACGGGATTATGTGAAAAGACCTAATCTACATATGATAGGTGTACCTGAATGTGACAGAGAGAATGAATCCAAGCTGGAAAACGCTCTTCGGGATATTATCCAGGAGAACTTCCCCAACCTAGCAAGGCAGGCCAACATTCAAGTCCACAAAATACAGTGAACACCACAAAGATATTCTTCAAGAAGAGCAACCCCAAGGCACATAATCTTCAGATTCACCAGGGTTGAAATGAAGGAAAACATGCTAAGGGTAGCCAGGGAGAAAGGTCGGGTAATCCACAAAGGGAAGCCTATCAAACTCACAGCAGATTTCTCAGCAGAAACCGTACAAGCCAGATGAGAGTGGGGGCCAATATTCAACATCCTTAAAGAAAAGATCTTTCAAACTAGAATTTCGTATCCAGCCAACCTAAGCTTCATAAGCAAAGGAGAAATAAAATCCTTTATGCACAAGCAATTGCTGAAAGATTTGGTCACCACCAGGCCTGCCTTACAAGAGCTCCTGAAAGAAGCACTAAACCTGGAAAGGAACAACCATTACCAGCCACTCCAAAAACATACCAAATGGTAAAGACCATCAACACAATGAAGAAACTGTGTCAACTGATCCACAAAACAGCCAGCTAGCATAAAAATGGCAGGATCAAATTCACACATAACAATATTAACCTTAAATGTAAATGGGCTAAATGCCCCAAACAAAATACACAGACTGGCAAATTGGATAAAAAGTCAAGACCCATCGTCTCATGAGGGGTTTTATTTTGAGCCATTGTGTGTCCTTGCATGTGAGGAAATTCATCTCACATGCAAGGACACACAATGGCTCAAAATAAAGGGATGCAGGAAGATTGACCAAGCAAATGGAGAGAGAGAAAAAAAAAAGCAGGAGTTGCAATCATAGTCTCTAATAAAATAAGACTTTAAACCAACAAAGATTAAAAGAGACAAAGAAGGACATTACATAATGGTAAAAGGATCAATGCAACAAGAAGAGCTAATGATCCTAAATATATATGCACCCAATACAGGATCACCCAGATACACAAAGCAAGTTCTTAACGACCTACAAAGACTTAGACTCCCACATAATAATAGTGGGAGACTTTAACACTGTACTGTAAATATTAGACAGATCAATGAGACAGAAAATTAACAAGGATATCCAGGACTTGAACTCAGATCTGGACTAAGTGGACCTAATACACATCTACAGAAATCTCCATCCCAAATCCACAGAATATACATTCTTCTCAGCACCACATCACACCTACTCTAAAACTGACCACATAATTGGAAGTAAATCACTCCTCAGCAAATGCAAAAGAACAGCAATCATAACAAACAGTCTTTCAGACCACAGTGAAACCAAATTAGAACTCAGGATTAAGAAACTAACTCAGAACCACACAACATCATGGAAACTGAACAACTGGCTCCTGAATGTTGATGGATAAACAATGAAATGAAGGCAGAAATAAAGATGTTCTTCAAAACCAATGAGAACAAAGACACAACATACCAGAATCTCTGGGACACATTTAAAGCACTATCTAGAGGGAAATTTATAGCAATAAATGCTCACATGAGAAGAAAGAAAAGATCTAAAATCTATACCCTATAGTCAAAATTGAAAGAGCTAGAGAAGCAAGATTAAAAAACTTCAAAAGCTAGCAGAGGCAAGAAATAACTAAGACCAGAACAGAACTGAAGGAGATAGAGACACAAAAAACCCTTCCAAAAAATCTATAAATTCAGGAGCTGGTTTTTTGAAAAGATCAACAAAACAGATAGGCCACTAGCTAGATTATCAAAAAAAGAAAAGAGAGAATCAAGTAGACGCAAGAAAAAAACTATAATGGGGATGTCACCACTGATGTAGTGTAGTGATTCCTCAAAGACCTAGACATAGAAATTCCATTTGACCCACCAATCTGATTACTGGGTATATGCCCAAAGGATTATAAATCATTCTATTATAAAGACGTATGCACACGTATGTTCATTGCGGCACTGTTTACAATAGCAAAGACCTGGAACCAACCCAAATGCCCATCGATGATAGACTGGACAAGGAAACTGTGGCACATATATGCCATGGAATACTATACAGCCATTAAAAATGATAAATGTCCATTGTAGGGACATGGATGAACCTGGAAACCATCATTCTCAGCTAACTGACACAAGAACAGAAAATCAAACACCGCAAGCTCTCACTCATAGGTGGGTGTTGGACAATTAGAACACATGGACACAGCGAGAGGAGCATCACACACTGGGGTCTGTTTTGGGGGGCTGGGAGAGGGACAGCAGGGGTTGGGGAGGTTAGGGAGAGATAACATGGGGAGAAATACCAGATATAGGTGTCGGGGATGGAGGCAGCAGACCACCTTCCATGTATGTACTTATGCAACAATTCTGCATGATCTGCACATGTACCCCAGAACCTAAAGTACAACAAAAAAAAGGGCTCTTAAGACATACAAATAAGAAAGTCTAATACATTTGTAGACGGAGTCTCAATAGGGAAAATGAGAGAGAATGGAGCATAAACAATATTTGAGGAGATAATTGTCAAATTTTTCAAAGTGATAAAATGCCATATACCCACAGACTTAAGTACTATAAATCCTAAAGAGACAAATATAAGGCACTTCACAGTAAAACTGCTAAAAACAAAAGACAACAGAAAAATCTTATAAATAATCAGATAAAATGTGACACACTCCAAGCCATACTTCTTTCAAAAAGACACAATAAAGTTACAGCTAACTTCTTGGGAGAAATAATAGAAGTCAGAAGCTAATGGATTATTATATTTGAAGCTTCCAAAAAATGAACTGCCAATCTAGAATTCTATAACCTGTAAAATATTCTTCAAACATTTGGGGAAAAAGTAGGACATTTCTAGATAAAGAAAATCTTACTTAAAAAAAAATCAGCTAGGCTAGGCATGGTGGCTCAAGTGTGTAATCCCTTGATTTTGGGAGATCAAGGCGGGCAGATTGTTTGAACCCAGGAGTTCAAGACCAGCATGAGCAACACAGTGAAACCTCATCTTTACAAAAAAAACAAAAAACAAAAACAAAAACTCAAGAACAATAATTAGTCAGGTGTGGTGGCACATACCTGTAGGCCCAGGTGGGAGAATCACTTGAGCCCAGGAGGTTGAGGCTACAGTGAGCTGTGATCACACCACTGCACTCCAGCCTGGGTGACAGAGTGAAACCCTATCTAAAATTAAAATTAAAAAAATAACTAGAAGATACTATAAGTGAAATGCAAAAGATAATTTTTCAGATAAAGGAAAAATGATTCCATATAAAGATAAAGATGCATTTTGTAGTAGCTAGGACATCTACTAAGAGAATATTAAAAATGGATAAATAAATGAGTAAAAGGAAAACAGTATACTCATGAATTTTGGTTTAAAATGATAAAGTAAAAATATAAAATTGAATAAAAACTACTGAGAAAAATAGAAAACAATTACAAAGATGGTAGCAATAGGCTGGGCATGGTGGCTCATACATGTTACCCAGCACTTTGGGAGGTCAAGGTGGGGAGATCACTGTGGCCAGGAGTTCAAGACCAGCCTGGCCAACATGGTGAAACCCTTTCTCTATTAAAAACACAAAAATTAGCTGGGTATGATGGTTCACACCTGTAATCCCAGCTACTAGGGAGGCTGAGGCACCAGAATTGCTTAAACCCAGGAGGTGGAGGTTGCAGTGAGCTGGGTTCGTACCACCGTACTTTAGATTGGGAGACAGAGTGAGACTCTGTCAAAAAAAAAAAAAAAAAAAAGGTGGTAGCCATAAATCCAACTTAACAGTATTAACATTAGATGTAAATGTATTAAATACTTCAACTAAGAGACTACTGTCTCGACTGCGTGCAGTACCTCACACCTGTAATACCAGCACTTTGAAAGGCTGAGGTAAGGGGATTGCTTGAGTCTGCGAGACCAAGGTTACAGTGTTCTGGACCCCATCAAAAAAAAAAAAAGAAAGAAAGAAAGAAGGAAAGAAGGAAGGAAGGAAGAAGGAAGGAAGGAAGGAAGGAAGGAAGGAAGGAAGGAAGGAAGGAAGGAAGGAAGGAAGGAAGGAAAAATCGCATGCTACTTAGAAGTGTCATATTAAATATAAGGACAATTACGGAGCATGTAAAAGGACAGAAATAAATATAACATACAAACACTAATCAGAATAATACTGCTAATATCAGGCAAAGTAAACCTAAATGCAAGAAGCATTTGGAGAAATAAAAGATATATTTCAAAATGTTGACGAGTCAATTGATTAGGAATATTCTAATGTTCTAATTTTACATGAGCCTAGTAATATAGCCTAAAAATATGTATAATAAAAGGAAAACCAGATAATATCACAATCATAGTAGAGGACTTTAACATATTTTTTTTTTCAGGAGTCAAATGAACAAGCAGGAAAAAATGTATCAGTAAAAATAATAAAGATCTAACAGTATGATTAACAATTGCTCAGAGTATGCTCTCTGACCACAGTGGAATAAAATATCTTTTTTTAAATATCCACAGTGGATAACACAAATATCTTTTTGTTATTGATTTTATTATTGATTCCCCAAATATCTGGAAATGAATCAGTATAGTTCTTCAACCCACATATAAAAGAAAAGCAATGTAAATGAGAAAATATTTTAATTAAATGATTATGAAATTTGACAAATTAAAACTCACGGAATGCAGGGAAAGCTATGCTTAAATTAGCATTAATATAGCTTTAGGTACATATATTAAAATATATTTAAAAACAAATGATCTAAGTAATAATTTAAAGAAGTTAGAAAAATGACAGTAAATTAAACCCAAAGAGAGCAGAAGGCAGGAAGGCAGAAATATAATAGCAGAAATTAATAACAGAGTAAACAAATGCACACTAGAGAAAATCAACACAGCCAAAAATTGGTCCATTGTAAAGATGACTAAACCTTTAGTAGGATTAATTGAAAGAGAGAGGACAGAGGCAAAAACCAAGAGAGAGTAAGAAAGAAAGTGAGAGAGAGAGAACACGAAAGTACATAAACATCAATTTCAGGAATGAAAAAGGGACATAACTATAGAATCTGCAGATACTAGAAGGCTCATCAGAGGATATTATATACAACTCTATAGCAACAGACTTGAAAATTTAAATGAAATACACAAATTCTTAGAAAAATTAACACAAGAAGAAATTTAAAAAATCTGAAGTCCTCAATCTATTAAAGAAATTGAATCTACAACTAAAATTCTCTTAATATAAAAAAATTATTAGGCTCAGACAGAGTTCCTGGTGAATTAATCTGAACAGCTAAAAAAGAAATGTTGTGAATCTTACATAAACTCTTGGTGATACTGGAAAGAGGGAATACCAAAACATGATGAAGACATTATAAGAAGGAAAATTACAGATCAGCTTCTCCTAGGGACATATTTGAAACAGTCCTTAATAAAATGAAGATAATTCTCACTTGGCATGGTAGTCAGGGGCTATAAAATTGACAATACAAGCTGAAGTCATACGAACTGTGCTTAATAATCAATGGGAAAACACCAATTCTTTTTTCATGACCTTCACAAATTTTTGGTCAAAACATTGACAACTCTTTTATTGTCCATCATAAATATTTAGGGAAAATTTAAAACTAGTAAAAGTAACATTTAATTAATATGCTGTGGCTTATAACATTTAATACATTGAGATAAAGTGTTTTGTTTCTTTATTAAAAAAAAAAAAAACAAAAACAAAAAACTCATCAAGAGTTTTCAGAGGAGTGTTTGCTTTCTTTTTGTCCTGTAACTGTGAAATGAAGTGAGCATCTTTTCCATTCCTTGGTAAATTGTCATATTTCTAAGTTTAAGTTAGATTCACTTCTAATGTTTTATCCTTTGCACTTGCAATGTTGTGAAATACCTCTGAGAGTTCCTTTAATGTGAAGGATTTTTTTTGCCAAAATCACTTTCTGTGGAACATCTTCATGCTGTTCATCACAACTCCTTTCTTCACTTATGTCAATGAACTTGTTGTCACTAAGTTCCCTGGTTGCATGTCTAGAATCTTGAATGGAGGAAGGGTCAGCATTTCTACGATTGGCTATTTTTCCTTAGAATATGTTTACATTTGGTTAGAATTTCACTCTAGTGTTATCCCTTCCTTTCTTTGCTGTACTTTCATATTTGTTGGCCAATGCCCTCTCTGGAGTGTCCAGTTTTGTAAAATGTTATGTGGGTTTATTACTGGGTGACAAGCAGGCTACATATATACTTGACTATATACTTGACTGTCACGTTGCCAGAGTGTGAACTGAACAACACTGATTGGTCAATGCTATGACCAATCACCAAGAGACTTTGAAAGAGGTAACACTATTGTTCACCGATGATGATGAGAGCTGTTATTTATGTAATGATTTGTAGACTAAGGAACCAGTGCTTTGTGCAATCAATCATTCACAGTTAACGTACCTTGGTAAATGAAGCCTGGCTATATTGTTAGGGGACTGATGTTATTTAACTAAATGATAGTAACTGAAATTCATTCATATTAGAAGCGTGCAAAGTGAGGCCTACCTACACAAGTAAAGACAATGGTTCTTTCTTGATCTGGGTGCTGGTGCATGGATGTTTGTTTTTTCAAATTCATTGAGCAATACAGTATCATTTTTACATTTTCCAAATTTATGATATATTTCAATTAAAAATTTCCTTGGAAACCATTTTAATATAATTCAGCACATTAAAAGAATAAAAGAGAAAATTCACATGATCATCTCTATACAAGCAGAAAAAGCATTTGATAAAATTCAGTAACATTCACAAAAAGAAAAACTGAAATGGAGGCAATTTCCTCAATCTACTATAAAAAACTACATCACGCATTATAAAAAACTACATCAAGTGTCAATTAGGTATTAAAGAATACCTAATTAAATGGAAGGATGATCATGCTCATGAATTAGAAGATGCCAATTCGCCTGAGATAAATCTATACATTCAATGCAATTCTAATTAAAATCAGAGTCGTTTGTATCATGTGTGTGTGTAAGTGCACAAGCTGATAAGAAATGTAAAGGAACAAGAATAGTTAGGGAAACCTCAAAGAAAAAGAACAAAAGTGGAGGAGCGACATTCTTAGCTATCAGAATTTACTATATAAAGTTATGGTAATTAAGATATCATAGGATTGGCACAAGAATAGCCAAGTAGAACAACGGAACAGAACAGAGTCCAGAAACAGGCCCATACATATATGGTTACTTGATTTATGACAAGTAGGCACTACTTGTGCTACTACTGAGCAATAGGGAAATGACTTTTTAGTAAATGGTGCTGGGTCAACTGAATATTCACAGAAAAAAGTGCATCTTCACCCCTATGTTAAACCATGAATAAAATCAGTTTCAGGTACATGGTAGATCTAAGTGTGAAAGATAAGAACAATAAATATTCTAGAATAAAAATCAGCAGAATATCCCCTGAACATGTAGTTGACAAAAATTGTAAATAGTACTCTAAAAGCATTAATCAAAATAGAGAGAATTGATGGACTATATTAAAATCTGAAATTTGCATTCATCACAAAGCATCATTAAGAGAGTGACAAGGCAAATGATAGACAGGAGTAGATACGTGTAATAATTCTATACAACAGTGAATTCATATACTGATCCAAAGAACTCCTACATATCAGTAAGAAAAAGACAATGTAAAAAACAAATGAGAAAGATACTTCATAAGAGGATATTCAAACAGCCAATAAACACGAAAATATGTTCAAGCTCATTAGGCCTCAGGGAAACCAAAATTAAAGCATAATTAAATACCACTGTAAGCCCAAAAGAATGGCTACAACAAAAGAGGCTGGCAAATAGTAACTACTGGCAAAGATGTAGAGCACCTGCAATTTCCATACTGTGCTGGCAGGAACGTCCTGGTACAACCATTTTGTAAATGTATTTGACACTAGCTCCTGAAGTTGAATTTATGCAAACCCAACTGCCCAGAAATTCCCCTCATAGATATTTACTCTACAAAAATGGATACACATATCTACCAAATCACATACTAGAATGTTCCTAGTGGAAAGCTTGCAAAATTGAAAACAACCAACCTTACAATGGATAAATTATAGTGTCTTCACACAATTGAATACTATGTTGCAATGAGAATAAGCAAGCTATGATTTGAATGAATATTATAAACAATGTCAGCAAAAGAAGTCAGACATAAAAGTGTACATAACATACGATTCCATTTACAAAATTTTGGAGACAGAGTAAAAGTAACTGGGAGTGAGCAAAATCAGAATAGTTACCCTGGCAAAGGAATGATAGGGGTTGGGAGCATGAAGTGAACTTCTGGTTAGGTTATGTTTCTTGGCCTTAGTAATGATTAAATGGGTCTGATCTCTGTGTACTTGGCTAAAACTTTTACTTGAAATGGAAAGAACTTGGAAGATGTATATGTACTGACGTAGAAAGGTAATCACAATATATCAGTAAGTGAGGGGGGAAACAGCTAATTGTAGATCACCAAATATAACATGATTCTTCACTGGTAAAAAAAAAAATGTTAATTATTATAACCAAAATAAATCCATTAAGGATTTATTAACAATGCTTATCTCTTTGAATTTTTATTTTTCAATTTATGAAATTATGTTGTTGTTGTTTTAAAATGGGCATTAGTTATAGGTTTGAGACCAAAATAATAAATATTTAAAAAATAACAACTTTCAACTGAACTTTCTACAATTCCAAAGGTGTCTCACAGGCGGTACAATGCAGTGGCCAGGAGAGTGACATCTCTTTGAGGGACCAAGGAGTGTCTAAAGGAGGAGAGGACAGAGGATCTGGATGGTCAGATCCTTCCTCATGAATGCAAATACACTTTAAGCTGCCTCCCTCAGCTTGTGCTCAGGGAGCAGGTTCTGTCCTATTCTCTAAGCAAAGAAACAACCCAAAACACACAGACGCCTAGCTCTGTCCTGGAGAAGGGACTTGCAGTGTCGCCAAACACATAAACGCTATGTTCATGCATTATTTTACTTCACAAAAGGCACAAAGAATAATTATCACTTGTCATGTCATAGAAGTGACACTCAATAAGCTTATCTGTAAACCTTAGATTAGTAAGACAAATTTCAACCTACTCCTGTTATGCACAACCATCCTTCTAACATAAGCATGCTTTCCTCAGCTGATTTTTATCATTACAGAGTAATTAAAATTTCTAATCATCCAATCTTATGTTTATATATTGTTGTTGTTATATACATTTATCCAATCTTGTTTATATATTGTTGTTGTTATATACACTTACATATTGATAAAAGAGGCTCACTATCTAAGAATTATACTTGAAAATAATGGGTAGTCTTTAAAATATTTTTATTACATATGCCAAGTCTATATAGGGTGAGTAAAGAAGTTTTTCGAATAAAATGGAAAACATGCCCAAGAAAAAAACAGAATCTGTGTGCATGCACATGTGTGTATACAATTTCCAAAAATCCAGTGTATACAACCTCCCCTCATAGAAGAAATACAGAACAAATTTTAGCCCATTTTCCTTAAAAAATAAAAGACTTCTGGCCAGATGCAATGACTCATGCTTGTGATTCCAGCACTTCGGGAGGCCAAGGTGGGCAGATCATGAGGTCTGGAGTTCAAGACCAGCCTGGCTAACAGAGTGAAACCCTGACTCTACTAAAAATACAAAAATTAGCTGGGCATGGTGGCATGCACCTATAATCCCAGCTACTTGGGAGTCTGAGGCAGGAGAATCTCTTGGGCCCAGGAGGTGGAGGTTGCAGTGAGTCAAGATTATGCCACTGCACTCCAGCTTGGGTGACAGAGAGAGACTTTGTCTCAAAAATAAATTAAATAAATAAATAACTCCTGATGAATGAAGAAGTCACTCATTCAAATCAATGCCCAGAACTAAAAAAAAAAAAAAAAAGGAAACCGGCCGGTGGCTCACACCTGTAATCCCAGCACCACTGTAGGAGGCCAAGGCAGGTGGATTACCTGAGCTCAAGAATTCTAGACCAGCCTGGGCAACACAGTGAAACACTATCTATACTAAACTACAAAAAATTAGGTGGGTATGGTGGCACATGCCTGTAATTATAGCTACTCAGGAGGCTGAAACAGGAGAATCACTTGAACCTGGAGGCAGAGATTGCAGTAAGCCGAGATTGGGCCATTGCACTTCAGCCTGGGTGACAGAGCAAAAAAAAAAAAAAAAAAAAAAAAAAAAAAAAAAAAAAAAAAAAAAAAAAAAAAAATTAAAAAAAAAAAAAAAAAAAACGGAAAAGAAAAGGAAGGGCATGGATACTAGACATTATGCTCAGATTTATAGGCTTAAGAAAAATAAAAGAAAATATTAAATAATCATTTAATGTGACTGTAAGAACATATTTATTTTCATTATTTTGTCTGATCCAGGTTGGAACCAAAGCACATGAACTTTATAATAATGGGGATTAGTCCCACAGTACAGCAGTTCCCAGCCTTCCGTGGCACCAGGAACTGGTTTCGGGGAAGACAGTTTTTTCCAGACTAGGGGTGGGGGATGGTTTCTGGATGATTCAAGTGCATTACATTTATTGTGCACTTTATTTCTGTTATCATGACATTGTAATAGATAATGAAATAATTATACAACTTACCATCATGTAGAATCAGTGGGAGCCCTAAGCTTATTTTCCTGCAACTAGACAGTCCCATTTGGGGATGATGGGAGATAGTGACAGATCATCAGGCAATAGATTCTCATAATGAGTGCACAACCTAGATCCCACACATGTGCAGGTCGCAATAGTGCTTGTGTTCCTATGGGAATCATGCTGCAGCTGCTCTGACAGGAGGCGGACCTCAGGTGATAATGTGAGCAACAGAGAGCAGCTGTAAATACAGATGAAGCTTTGCTCCCTCGCCTGCCCTCTGCTCACCTCCTGCTAGGCAGCCCAGTGCCTAACAGGCCACAGACGGGTCTGTGGCCTACGTGTGGGGGACCCCAAACATACAAGGAAGAGGTACTTTGGGTGACAAAAGGCTAGACTAGAAAGCAGGCGCTAACCACAGCCTGCCAATTTCCATGGGATGAAATGGACCCCGCCTGCACTTCCCCAACATACAGTGGTCTGAATCCACAGGCGGCTGTGTGATCCACCTAAGGTAGACTGCTCCTCCCACTGCATGTTCTTCGGACATAAATGCCATATCTGATAGCACAGACCTCCGCTGAGAGGAAACGGATATGTTTAAATTAAAGAGCACAGTAAATGCATGAATAAATAAAAGCATATGGGTATAAACGTCTTATACATGATGCAGAAAAGAACAAGTGCATTTTGAGCAACTTGGAAGAGATTTCATCTTTCACAGTATGCAAATGTATTTTGCTATGACATTTTCTATTTTTGTAGGGATGATCTTCATTACTACATTTACGATAAGAACTACAAAATTTTGTATCTGTTTGAACAAGAACATATACATAATTACTCTGTGGAGATATTTTCAAAAGTGTCAAACTATGAATTAAAACACTGGCACATTTTTTAAGGCTTCTTACATGGTTCCAAAACATGTCGTTTACAGAATGAAGCCTTGGTAAGACAGATGAGAACATTTGTATGGAACAGTTTTTGAAATATCAGTGACTTATTTTATTTAAAGTAAGCTTGAGCTCTGGTTATGTTAGATAGAAATTCTTCTGATGAGGGGGGAACATGTAGCTGCACAGCGAATCCAAAGTAATTCAACTGCCCTCTCTCTTCTGAGGAAAAGGCTTTCTGTGGCCGAGATGAAATCCAGTTTTTTCAACACAAGCAAGAGCTCCGTCTCTGCCTGCGGTGAGCAGCTCAGCACTGCTCAAAGACCTGGCCCTTTTGTTCAATCACTGCCAAGCACCCTTTCTCTTAAGTCCAATAGGTAACTGGAAATGGCGCAGTCCAGCACAGTGTGCTAATTCACTGGACTTCCACCAGGTCAGCAGAAAGCTCAGCAATATTCCTTTCCTCTAGAAGGCAGACAGATCTCCTACATCTTCTGGGAGATACAAATGTACAGAGCTACCAAGGATGCAGGTGGGATACTAGTAAGAAATTATCAGTGTTTACATCTGACTAAATCAAAACACAGTCCAGGGGAAACTGATTCCTTAGCTTGCTACAATATAATCTAACCTCAAAATTCTGTCTATATTGAGCCTTCATTGGAAAGAAACATAACTAAAAGAACACAAGCAATTCTTCTTCCTAGACTCCAACAGATTCCTCAGCTCTGATGCCTTTCTTATTAATGAGGTGCATCTCACAGTCTCCCACCTTATCAAGTGCAGGGAGACACTCCTGGTTTCCCTCCATGGCCTCTACAGATAGCAGAGGGAGATTCAACCACTGAAACTCTAACTTCTGTGGGGTTACATTTTCCTATCAGGGATCACAGAGAGGATAGAGTCCAGTCCTTTTACTTTTAGAAGGAGAAAATTAAGATTTGAGTTAGTGCAGTGATGGAACTCATTCACAGGGCAGGAACTAGAACACAAGTCTCTTGTGACTTCTAGTCAGGCTTTTTCCACCATTCCCTGCTGGAAGGATAAAACCAAACAAACAAACAAGACATTCTGCATAACAAAAAGTATATTCTGTGTTTTTGCTTTTTTTTTTTTTTTTTTTACCTCTGAAGAGATTATCCAAGTCAATATCTTCTTTTCCTTTGATTTTCAAACACTTTGCCTGCTGTACAAGTCTGGGCAAAGAACAGAAATAAAATCTAGATTCATTATCCTGTGAGGTAGGAATAAATCATGATAGCAGCACAAATTTAAACAGAAACCGCAGGATAAACAATAGTGAATCGGCAGGTATTTTGCTGCAGCGAGCCTTGTTAGAATTTTTCTTCAGTTTAAGATTTTAAAAACACACTTCTGTTCAGAAACTCTGACTTTGAACCCTGAAATTTAAAAGGCTTTTTCCCCCTCATTCTGCCACAGCAAAAAGTTTCTAAAACTCTCTGGAGAATAATCTCTTCAGATTCTGAGGAGGAGCTAGCAGGATGGTGGGTGACGGGATGGTCAGTGAGTAAATAATAATTGCCACTGATGATTTTGGGGCTCATTATTTTAATCAGAAGATTATAGACACAGTGCTCAAACAACTGTATAAAGTAATTTAGTTACATTGCTGAATGTCAGGGAATTAATTAACTTTTAAAATGCTGCAGTATGTAGCACGGCCTAATTTTGTCATTTTTTCATCATGGAACTTCATTAAAACTTGAGGCTCACACTTTATAATGAATATGGAAGTTTCTACAATAAAACTTTTCCAGGGTTGCTAATTAGCCAGTAATTAATTTTAGGTAGTGTAGGCTTGTGAGATAATCAAGTAATTTATTTGTACATGTTTATGGCTTCAATGAAAATTTTTATCTTGCTTTGCACCTGTATTTTCTTATTATATTTGAACGGCAAGTCTCTCATCTTATTTTCACTGACAAGCCTTCGACTTGGTCATGGAAGTACTGTTTTCATTTCTGTGTTAGATGAGGAAACTGATTCAGTTACCAAAACCCTACATAGAAACCTAAATGACTTACAGAATTTGAGATAATTTTATCTATATGTTTATTTGTATGTTTACAGAAGTATATCATGGCAGAAACATTCTATCAGTTAGATATGTCTCAATCATCAAGACTTTTTATCAAAAAGTCAAGAAACTGAGAAAATTTCTATTGAACTCTCAACTTCGGACTTTCCCATAGGTCCTACAAGGCTACTGTGGAGCATACTGAGCACATGTACTTAAATCACCTGGGGGGGCAATGCAGAGACAGTACATTCAGTGCGCAAAAACCTGGGTTCATGCCTAGGATGCAGCCCCTAGGTTTGTGATCCAGAGTGAATACTTAAATGCTCAGTCTTAGCTTTTAATCTGTTAAATGGACACAGTACTTGCCTCATTGGGTTGTTCAGAGCAAATAGTGAAATCACATGTTAAAAACCAATGTAAAAATGCTTATGCATCATAGACATGCATAAAATGTGTAAAATATTCTCATCAATTCAGTATGCGTAATTTTCGTTATGTTCAACATACGTATCATCGGGATTTGTTTACATTCTTTTTCTTTCCTGTATCATGCTTTGATATGCACATTCTTGTAGGAGAGAATGTAAACTATAGAAAGGCGGCTAAAATGTAAGCAGTGGGTTTCTGGCAGAGAGCACAGTCAAACGGGACGCTGGGAGGCACAGTACAGGCACTAAGCAGTGCAGTGCAGCCATTTTGCAAAGAATAATTTGGGGCGGGGGCAAGAACAATTTTAGCTCTGCTTACATGTTTTTGGGCAAATCTGTAGGTATTTTCCCCTCAATTTTACCAATTTTATGAAACTTCGAGTTGATTTTCAAGCCATCTTAAAGCACCCTTCTGCAATATATGCTAATCAAGATCTTGCTTCTCTCTTACAAAGTTAAAAAATAGAAGCCATTCTGTCACATGTAAAACTTTGATGGGCATTTTAAAAAACATTTTAAAATAAATAAATTTATTGAGTTTTGTTTTTTTAAAAGATGTGAAGTATTGTAATTAATAATATTTCAGTACAGTCTTGCTTTCAAATGATTACATCACTAGTGAGCTTATGCCAAGCCAAACGCTGTGAACAGTTCAGATTCAGTTAGCATTTCCTAGGAAATCCCAGGAGGTAGGTACCTACTAAGGACTCCTAGCCTTTTAATTTCACATTTCATTCTCGCAAAAACTCTAGGAGGTTGGGACAGCACTCTTGTGTTACAAGTTGAGAGACTGGGCTCAGAAACATTCAACAACCTGCCCCATCTTGGACACACAATGGGTCGATAATGGAGCCAAAATCAGGTCTTAATGGAGCCAAAATGAAGTTCAATCTCAAGTCTTTGGACTCCAAATCCAGATTTCCTTCTGCTTTACATCACCTTCCAATAATGTAAGGTTTACTGATTATTTATGGAAGGCATGGATAAAGGGAAGTCACAGGCAGAGCCTGTGACTGGTGCTGGGCCAGTGGGGTCTTCAGAGAATGGAGATGGGGGTGACTAGTGAGTTTCTAAAGGTCTGTAGAATTAAGGTTGAATAGAATGAGCATAAGTAACGTGGGAGGGGGAAGTGTTTTGAGGACCTGAATAAGCTAATTGACTTATGTGGCTGAAGCACCATGAGAGGAAAGGCAGCTTGACAGAACAAGCTGAAGCCAGCCATGGAGGGCCTTGCATGGGTTCTCGAGGATGTGGGCTTCATCTTGTGGGCAGTGGGAAAAGCCACAGAGGAGTGTGCATCTCAAAAGAATCCACTGCATACAGCCAGTAGACATGTTTGGAAATGACTAGGCCAGTCAGGAGCCAAAGATTAATATTTCATTTGTGTTTTAGTTAAAACAGTCTCAATGTCTGTCTCAATCTCCAGGGATGTACTACTGTTTCACCAATTATTCCTCCCCAAGCCTGGCCCATCTTTTATGTAGTCATAATAGCTCCAGGCATCCTAAACAATCTTCCAAGTATTTTATTAATAACATTGCTGTTGCTGTGGCAAGTGTCAAGAGACCTGTGTATCTGCTTATACCCGATTGATTCTATAAAGAGGTGCACATGACCTAAAGGCAAAAGCTGTCACTGTCCCCAAGAGTCTCTGCTATCCATTGTTTTTCAAAGTGCTCTTTACTTAGGATTTTCTACTTCCAGTTGGATGAAGGGACCTGCATGTTCTCTGACCCACTTTCTTTCTTTCTTTTCTTTTCTTTTCTTTTTTTTGAGACCAAGTTTTGCTCTTGTTGCCCAGGGTGGAGTGCAATAGCACAATCTCAGCTCACTGCAACCTCCACCTCCTGGGTTCAAGCAACTCTCCTGCCTCAGTCTCCTAAGTAGCTGGAGTTGCAGGCATGTGCCATCACACTTGGCTATTTCTTTTTTTTTTTTTTTTTCCTTTTTCGTATTTGGTAGAGATGGAAATTCACCGTGTTAGTCAGGCTGGTCTCGAACCCCTGGCCTCAGGTGATCCACTCGCCTTGGCCCCAAAGTGCTGGGATTACAGGCATGCACCACCATGCCTGGCCCCCTCTGACCCTCTTTCTAGGCTTCCATTCCCCTTAACAAGACAATACTAGTGGCTATCATTTCTGGGCTCATTAAGTGCTAAGCCCTGAACTAGATGCCTAACATGAAGGAGGAAATATTAATCTTCTATTTATGTGTTCAAAAAGACAGGTTAAGAAGCTTGCTCAAAGTTGCATAATAAATAGAAGAACTAGGATTTGAATTTAGTTCCAGTTAGTCTAACTGTACCTACACACCTTCTAGAATGACAGTTCTCAAACTATGCCCCGTGAGTCAAATTCTGCCCGTTGCTTGTTTTTGTAAACAAAGTTTCACTAGAGCACAGCCACACTCACTCCTCCACTTATTGTCTAGGGCTGCTTTCACTATGATGGTTGAATTGACTAGTTGTAGCAGAGACCCTATAGCTGGCCACACCTAAAGTATTTACCGTTTGGCTCTTTACAAAAATAAAGCTCATTGACCCCTGGAGGAGGAGGAGGAGGAAGAAGAGGAAGAAGAAGAGGAGGAAGAAGAAAGAAGAAAGAAAGAAAAAAAAAGAAAGAAAGAAAGAAAGAAAGAAAGAAAGAAAGAAAGAAAGAAAGAAAGAAAGAAAGAAAAGAAAAGAAGGAGAAAGAAAGAAAGAAGGAGAAAGAAAGGAAGGAAGGAAGGAAGGGAGGAAGGAAGGAAGGAAGGAAGGAGAAGAAAGAAGAAAGAAGAAAGAAGAAGAAGAAGAAGGAGAAATAGAAAGAAGAAAGAAGAAAGAAGGAGAAGAAAAAGTCCGTAACTTCAAAAACACACACAAAACATGTGATTGTCTTATCTGGGAAGCTGCTCCCCCAACTGCCACAATAACTGTTTAGTTATAACTTAAGGCTTAAAAGGCAGACACTGGGCTCTGACTTTTTAGGCAAATTCTTGAAACTCAGTGGACATTTCTCTGAGGTTTTCCTGCCTGCGGGTGTTGCATTCAGCCAAGATGGTTTCTACCACCAAAACATTCATAACCTATTAGGGGATGCAGACTTGTACAAGGGCAGATTCTGCACAAAGCAGACCCAGAAAGGGCTACATCAGAGAGACAGAGAATGTGCTATGTGATCATACAGCAGGAGGACATTTTCTGCATACAAGGTGGGAGATATTAGAAAAGGCCTCCAGGAGAAGAGTTTGAACTTGGCCTCAAAACAAATTTTATCATAGGAAATGCAGAGAGGGCCACTGCAGGTGGAGGGTGGGTGGGGTGCGGAGAATTAGTGATGGGGTGTGGTGTGTGATGAGGTAAGATGTGGAGCTGGGACAAATTATGGGGCCTGCACAAGCTTTCTATGTTCCCATGCATATATGTAGATTTGAATATGTCAATTTATTTACTCATAGTCAAGCAAAATGGACCAAGGACCTGTGAGACTCTATCAATCTGAAGGATTCATACAATATGCTGAGTTTATACATAAGAAGTAATGAACCCTTTTAAAATATGGCAGTAAAAATCATCAGCAAATAATAAGATCTATAATATCCATATGAAAATGTTTACTGCAGCATTATTTACAAGAGGAGAAATACTGGAAACCATGGCCGTTAGGGAAATGGTTGAATGAGTTATAGTATGCCTACACTATGGAATAGGATGCAGTAGTTAAAAATAACGCATTGGGTCTTTTGTGTTGATATGGCAGTTTATCCACGACATATTGTTAAATGAAATAAAACACATTGCTGATTCGTAAAATGTTAATATAAATCATTTTAAAAGAGTGAATGTACATTGATATGGTTAGACTTTGCATTCCCACCCAAATCTCATCTTGAATTGTAATCATCATAATCCCCATGTGTCAAGGGAGAGACCAGGTGCAGGTAACTAAATCATGGGGGCAGTTGCTGCATGCTGTCCTCGTGATAGTGAGTCCTCATAGATCTGATGGTTTTATTAGTGTTTGGTAGTTCCTCCTATGTTCATTCTCCTTCCTGCCATCCTGTGAAGAAGGTGCCTTGCTTCCTCTTTGCCTTCCACCATGATTGTGAGTTTTCTGCGGCCTCCCCAGCCATGCTGAACTGTGAGTCAATTAAACTTCTTTCCTTTATCAATTACCCAGTCTCAGGCAGTTCTTCATAACAATATGAAAATAGACTAATACATATATCTACATCCACATGTGCACACACAAACACCAAAAAGGTAGAGAGCAGGTGGCAATCTGTTAACCCTAGTGACCTAAGTATGCAGCATCAGAGTTAGGAGTGAAGAATGAGAAATTCTTAATTTCTTAAAACTTACTGGAATAATTTCTTACTGGAATTATTAAGGTGGACATATTCTTACATTTTCCCAAACCTCTATATGCTATGCTGTTTGATAGAAAAAAGTGTAGCTATTATTTATGTTTTTAATTTTTTCTTTCTACTCAACTGTACTTTTTCTTTTCCCATAATAAGCAAGTACTGCCATAATAGTGAGAAAAAAGATCATGTTGAAGTCCCAACTTCTCTCTTTACAATGAATGAGCAATAATTATTTTAAAGCCAGGTTAAGAATATACATGAGAAAATTGCTTGCTGGTGCTCAGGCAGCAAGGTTTTGTTTTTCTGGGGTGCGGGAACACTAATATTTCCTCTATGCAAGGAGCTCTGGACATTGTAGGACACACTGTTCTGTGGCATTTAGTCACCGAGAGCCTGAGCCAAGGCAGGATTCCAGAAACCCAGAGATTTAGAATAAATTTTAAAATTCGGTATGAGAATCAGCTCAGAAAAATAATTTGAAGACCTAGCGAGGCACTCATGGGTTATTTAATAATGTTTGGCATAACTATTCATTCATTTAGGAAACAGGGGACTGTAGTGAGGTGCCCATGAAGTGAGGCAGGTGGAGCCTGGGAAGGGCTGGGCCCTTTCATCTCATCCCAGATCCTCTCCATGCTCCTGAGCTGATCTGGGCATGACTCATTTCATTTTCAGTCTGCACAATATTCAACAGAACCCTTTTTTCCCTTCATGGCTGAGCCCTTTACGCTAGGTGATTACCAAAAACATTTCGAACATCACCCTTTCTACTCTGTGTTATTCCCTATGGCACCTGTCACCGTCTGTGATTTTCTTTTATTAATGGTTTGCATTCTTTCTTCCTCCTCTATCTCCCTCACCTGCAAATCGGCTCCACACAAAGATGGAACTGTTTTGCTCATCTCCACGTCCCTACCACTTGGCAACATCAGCAGCTCCACACATATTTGCTGAGTGAATGAATACTGATGCTGTGAGCAAGTGAGCATGCCTACTGCCAAGTCTGCACAAACAAGAGCCATCCCACCTGAGTTCAAATCCTTGTCCTGCCACTTACTAGTTTGGGTGATTTTCTTATCCCAAGGAAAAGCTTGATAAGAACAAGGATTTTTGTCTGTTTTATTCACTACTGTATCACTGGAGTTTGGAACAGTATTTTCTAAATATTTATTCAACAGATAAATGTTGGATGAATGAATATGTCTAATTTCAGGACCTGGCTATGGTCATGGTGCTGAATTCAGCAAGGTAAATGTTAGTCAGCTATCTATATACCGAAACCGAATTTCAACCTGACTGCATCTTAATTCTGGAGCAGGTGGTGGTATGAAATAGTAAGGAGAGTGATGACCTGGGTGTCAGAGGCTCGAAGGGACCACTGACAACAGTGCTGATGAAATAGCAGAATTCTTTGGCATTGATACCCTTGTCTCCACATTGGAGGATTTGACTGAATCTCCTGAGTCCTTTCCCGCTGTAGAGCTCCTAAGTTGTCATGCCTGGCTAGTGGTTCCTCAGAGTCTGATTGGAGGTAGGGAGCTGGAGGGGGCTTCTCTGAAAGGCCTTGGGGTTTCCTGTCCAGTCAAAATCCCCTAAAGGGCAAGAAGGACTCTAGCTTGTCATGGTGAACACTACTTACTTGATTAAGGGGCTTAATTTAGTTATAGACGCTGAGTGTTATCTCAGACTAAGTAAGGGTCTAAATTCCTATGCTTGGTGTTGAGGTGTGCGCTATACACACCACTAGAACTGGTCCAACTGCAAGACTTTAAAATCAATGGTTTTCATAAAAATGGAAAAAAGATATGGAATGATTATTTCAATAGTCTCTCCTATGTGCCAGGCCCATTCATGTATCTACACATATATCAATGTCTATATCTACCTAGAGCTATATTCCTATATTCAAAATCTTATATAAACCTCACATTTATGACCATTTCACAGGTGAAGGAATTGAGACTCTAAGAGAAAAACAAATGTATATAATGAAATCAATCAACTTAGGTACACTAAAGACCCATAATGGGAACCATAATGAAGAAAAAGCAAAAAGATAAATTGGTTCTTTCCTTTTTTTTTTTAAGAAGACATGGCATACACACAACAAAGTATTAAAAAGGTACATGCAGACACACAAATAAGTTGTGTGGTGTAGACTAAAACGACAGACGTGTGGCGTAGACTAAAAGGACAGAGGAAATCTGAGAGCAGGGAAGGGACTGGCTTGTAGCAACTCGGCCTCTCAGGGCTGGCCACTGTCCTTGGCACCTAGCAGGCTGCTCAACATCTATTTAAATTGTTGAGTGCCTACTATGTGTCGGGTATTACACGAAGTATGAGAAATACAGAGACACATAAAACACAATCTCCAACTTCAAGAAGCTCTTAAAGGTTGGAACTGCCACAGAAAACTCCAAGAGAGAGGTGAGTCACGGGCAAGGAAGGAGATGTAGGCAGGCGTAAAGGAGGTACCAAGAAAGGAACCAAAGGCACAAGGGCAGGAATGAAACAACACCGCAGCCCGTGATGGAGAGTGAGTGGGGCCACTGAGGAGATGCTACCTCCCAAAGCAAAGAATCAAGAGAAAGTGAAAGTGAGCAGTGAGAAAGTGAAAGTAAGAAGCCAGAGAAAAGGCTGGTGGATTAAAGAACCTATTTACTCACTTGGAAGGTGAATGTGTGGGACATCTGACTAACATTGTTAATTCTGAGGATGGATGTCACAGGAGGTATTTATACTGCAGCTAATTTGCCTAGTGGAAATAAACCAGTTGGCTCATGGCTGTGCAGCTTATCAACAAGATTATTAAGGAACTATTCGACTACATGCCATTCTTTCTGATTACCACCATTTTCCCCAGGCATGTTTATACCAATATTGGTCTTCAAAAAGTGCATGACATTTATAATATGGCAGGCATCAGGAAAAACAAAGTAAGTTTTATTGTGCACTTTCTTAGATTTTCTTAATAGTAATGACAGACTATGACAGTATTTTAACGAATGGTGGTGCTATCAATTGTGTGAATTAGAATACATTAAACAACGCTTCTGGGAGGCAAAGGAGGTTATTAAAGAATACTTAGGCAGGTAAAAAAAAAAAAAAAGCCTGGAAAAAATGTTCCCCTGGGCCTGGGGAAACCAGCTAATAGATAATATAGGGAGTAGATGGAAGCTGTATTCCAAAGTAATTTTCTTTATGACTGAAAATGTTTTAATGACTAATTTTATTCTCTTGTTGTAGGTAGAAGCCTTTAGTATATTATAATCAAATGTACTCAACATGGACGTTTTGTATTATATATAGTACCAATAAGAACCAACAGTTTGGGGAAAACATGGTGAGATTCTTCCCTTTGGTAGTTCTATTTTTACAAAATAAGAAACAGATGCATTACAAGGTGAGTCTGAGAATCCTAGACATCAGTAGAAATAGACTAAATATGAACCTAGCTGGGCCTCTCCAAAGCCTTAAGCTGTCATTCTTTTACTAGTCTAACATAGTTGAATTGCACGTGGGATTTTTTTTTTTTTTGACTTCTCATCTGCATGATCTCAGACACGGACTAACCTCTCTGAATTTTTAGGTGCCTATGTCATAAAATCTTAATAAGAAAACTTATCACATACAGGGTTGTTGGGTGGATGAAATGAAATTAACACTATGATGTATATAAATTGTTTAGCATAACGCTTTGCAGCCCCCAAGGATGGAGTATTAATAGTAGATAGTTATTATCACTGATATTTCTGCAATATGATTATTAATTGACTGTACTAGAAATATGCTGGATTTAGTCAGAAGACCTATGTTTCAGTCCCAGATAAGCTTACCAGCTTACTATTTCCTGATCTATAAATGGCAATATTATGATGATAATAGTGTCTGCTTTGCCTAAATCACAAAATTATGGGAGGCTCCAAAGGTAATGTATGTGCAAACTGTAAATGGTTAAATGAATTAAGGTATTTTCTCCTCTACCATATATACCCAAATGAAAGAAACTCAAGTGTAAAGCCATTTGCCTTTAGTGCACCATGAATATAATACTATTCACTCTATTAGCACAAATAAAAAAGGAATATATTAAGTTTTTCAGTAATGGTGACTTACTCTAATATCCTGAGTATGACTCTTTACAGTTAATATTACATCTATATCTTACTGTTATACAGGTAAGTCTTGTAAACACCTAGAAGTACATATACAAATCTCTCAAAATTAAAACATGACTACTAAAAATGTGAATATAAACAGACTATTTCTACCACTACATCAGGTAGTACAGTCATACATTTACTATTTATAACCCCGATACAAAGATAATCCAAGAGCAAACATGTTGTTTAAAAATAATCAAAAAATTGTAATGCAGTTAAGGAAAAGAAAAAAATTCTCTAAATTGTTGGGCAATATCAAACAGAATTTGGAAGTATATCAAAGTTAATTTTGAATTTTTCACTTGAATTATAAGAAGTCTGGATATGTATATTTTTTTCTTTTTTCTTTTTCTTTTTTTTTTTTTTTTTTTTTTTTTTTTTTTTTTTTTTTTTTTTTTTTTTTTTTTTTTTTTTTTTTTTTTTTTTTTTCGACAGGATCTCACTCTGTCATCTAGGCTAGAATGAAATGGTGTGATCTCAGTTCACTGTAGCCTCTAGCTCCCAGGCTCAAGTGATCCTCCCACCTCAGCCTCCTGAGTAGCTGAGGCACATTCCACCATGCCGGCTATTTTGTGTGTGTGTGTGTGTGTGTGTGTGTGCGCGCGCGTGTGTGTGTGCGTGTGTGTGTGTGCGTGTGTGTGTGTGTGTGTGTGTGTGTGTATGTGTATGTTTTGTAGAGATGGGTTTTCATGTTGTTGCCCAGGCTGGAACTCTGGATATTCTAGCATGACAAATGTTGCTCGTATAAAAAAATTACAGAAGACCTGTCCAGAGCTCAGTGGTGGTTGGATTGACTGGAGGCCAGTGGAAATTATAGCTCGGATTTTCACCAATTTAACCCTCCCTCCTATTTTTGGACAAGAGCCAGGTAAATGTTATTTCTCCTCAACATGCAGAATAGGAGAGAGAGAATTTAAATATTCTTCATGTCCTGTAGCTAATATCTGATGATTTTAAGAGCAAATATTTGGGTTAGAGAAAAAGCAGCCTCAGGAAAGTACTACAAGTAAGCTGTGGAGAGAGTTAAAATACATTTTATCTGTGCGTAATTAGCCTATATATCATTCCTTGTTGATTCCTTTGTTCTCTTTTTTTCCCTCGCCTGAAATTTAAGACTATGAACAAGATGCCACAGAGATGAGAGGAGACTCAAAAGGGGAATGGTTGCTAATACGATTTATCCAAACATTATTAGGATGATTGGTTAGGAAAAACAGTGGACAGATATTGGAATGCAAGGATGGCTTTGGTCTTGAGATATAAAAATGAAAGTAGGCTTGAGGATTCATGATGTGTATCATACAGTTCCTGCCCCACAGGTGACATAGGATGTGGTAGAACAGGACAATCCGTGATTTGTTCGCTTGATTATCAACTAACATTCTCTACTCCTTTCTATCTGTAGTAATTATTCCTAACTGATATATTTCAGCGCAAAGCCCCTTAATAAATGGTAAACACATAACAATAAGTTTAAAAGGCTAAACTCCTAAGAGGAGTTCAAAATAGGGCAGGCAACATATCTGTGTTTGCTGGAAAGAAGGCTTAGCTAACCTCTGAGAGCAATATATATATTTTTAAGGCAGTTCAAAGGTCTGTTTCATTTCTGTGATTTTTGGCATTGAGGATGAACGTCTAAAATATTTACAAGTGAAACTGACTAAGTTTTTATTTTTAAAAATACAACAGATTATAGCAAAAAGATTAAGGGCGAGTGGATGTACTGGTCTCTATGATTCTGGGATAAATAAACTCTATTTCTTGGAAAATAGTTTAAAAAGAAAAAATTCCTTCTCAGCCAGGAGATGGAAAGGACTTTCAAGCTCCCAACTACTTAAAGTTGTAAACAGTGTGGGTGTGAAACAGCAGTAAAGAACAACAAGGCCCTGTAAAGTTTCAACAAGAGGGGTGGGTGTATAATAAATAATAAAAATGCCAGATACAGCTATAAAAATAGAGAAGTGTGTGTATCCATAGGAAACAGATCATGCAATAGAGAGAAGCACTCATCTACAATCATGTGTACAGAAATCAAGTCAAAATATTCAAAATTTAACAAAAATGAAATGTCACCCAAACACTCTCAAATAACATGTGCATGAACAAAAAGAACATCCACAGTCCAGGATGTAAAACCCATGTGAAAAGTATATCCTATGAGCCAAATTCTCCTAATAAACTGGTATCCCCTTGGAAGGGAAGGAGCACCATCCCCACCTGTAATGGAGGTGCAAATGGGCTGACAGTGATTTCAGTGGAAATTCTGCACCCACAGAGAGGCCTGTGTGTCTTTGTTCTACACCTGCTGAATGCAAAGAGCAAGGCTCTGAGGTTAGGAGAAAGCAGTTGTCCCTTCAAATCTTGCACAGTCAGGGTCTGGGGTGTTCAAAGACTTGAACAGGATTTCTTTTGCCTGCAGCAGGGTCAGAAAAATGCCATTTCTTATCTCTCTGTCTAGCCTTTCTTGGCTCAATCTCTGTCTGGTCTCCAGTTATTTACTTAGTGTTAGACTTTTCTATATTTATAATTCCCAGCATGGAGTATGGAGCTCTTTGGAGAAAAGATGTTATTTAGATTGTTTTACTCATTTAGGTTAAAAAACATCAAACAAGGCTGTACTTGCAGCTCCTTAGAATATAGTTATATGTAAACAAAAATTGAAAACTGATGTTTAGAATCACAAGTTTACATTTAGGAACAAAACGAAGATGTGTTGTCAACAAATCAAAATGGAAACTATATGGTGTAAGAAGAAATCATATCTGAGGTATATTTGTATTAAAGATGACAAAGACAGGTAACAGATAATAGAGGAAATCCTGATATGAATAAGAAGATACAGCTACTCATCCATGTGCCAAAAGAGGTAATATCTATGAAATGATTCAAAAGAATAAAGACTTTCTAAGATAAAAGGGAATCTTTTGGAACTGTACAAATGAGATATACTTTCTACTTCTTACATACAATATATACATTTACAAAAAAGTAAATTCAAATATTTAAGGATGAAGCAAAAGCAAGTATTTTTTAAATGAAGATCAAGTTTTAGATGAATTTTATGAGCCCAGCAAACATAATAATATCCAGAAATAAAAATAATTCTTTTGAAGAAAATAAGGAACTATTACTATTAACAAAATTGTTCTTTTACTATTCTACATGGTTTACTTTCTGGTTCACATTTTCAAGAAGTTTCTTACCTTGGCTGACTATTCACCTTTTCATGTTTTCCATTGAAGTTCAAACTACAGAGGTTTTTTGATTTTGAATGTGAAGAGTCTGATTCCAAATTTGCCTGTGTTTGTTCTTTCAAACGATCATGAAGTGTTGCCTCCTTTTTCAAGTTCATGTCCGAATACGGGCAGCCAAAAGCACTGGTTTGTATAAAAATGAAAGCACCGTCATCAGTATATAGTGATAAATCAGGGATCCACTGTCATTGGAGCAGACTTACATCTAATATTTAAAAATTACATAGAAACGTTCTTCTTTCCCTAAGCACACTCAAATAACACTTTCTTTTCATATTGCCTTTTGAGAAAATCTTAGGTTCTAGAACCACAGACACTGGTCCACAAAGAATTATACACGATTCATCAGTACATATGGTATTTACAATTTTGGAAACTTAAAAATCCAAGAATAGCATAGAGCTGTACTTCCAATGGAACAATGCAAATGTCACATAACACTTGACTCAGTTTATATCATCAATATGGATTCCCTGGTTTGACTATATCAGAAAAGACTATGGGTAACTAAGCATATTTGCTGGTATCAGAGAATGTTGTGTTTTCATTTCTTAATATTCATGTATGCAGAAACACTCTATCTGTAGTTCTGCTTAATCCTCCAGAGCTTTGCTGGGAAGTTTTCTGCTGGGGTGTGAAAGGATACCTTGTAGGTGAGAGAGGAGAGCCCCAAGCCCAGGCCTGCTGAGTCTCTTCTCTCCCCTCAAAGTCAAGGCGGAGTCCTGAATCCTGGATGCTGTCAAAACCCAAGAGCAGGTTATGGGCAGAAGGATCTGCCAGGGCCAATGACCTGGTTCCTTCTGCAGGCTGATAAGCTGTCTTCATTGGATCCCTTTGCCTGCATCCCTGTCTCCAAGGAGGCCCCAAGCCTCTCCCACTGTCAGAAATGAGGTAGCCACACCAGGGAAGACACACATAAGACAGGCTACTTGTATACTACCCTGGGGAAGACATTTATGCCAGAGCTTCAGAGATTCTCCCCCGTGAAATCAGAAAAGCAGATCCAACTCATAAGGGTTGTTGTGACCCTGAGAAATGACAAACACATGCATGCACACACACGCACATGCACGCACTCATACATGCACGTCATGAAATGGTAGCTGTTATCACCATCACAGTGTTAAATCGGCTACATCTAGAGGAGCACGTGGTCAAATGCATCAACATCAAGGCAGTTGGTTCTTTTTTGAGAATTCACTTCCTACTCACTGTAAATTTGCTGATACATGGTACAAAATACGTCCATTCTGAATACACGAAAGCTTTCTTTTATTTTAAGGTCATGCTAAAATTGTGGACCAGGACAGATTTCTGGTCCACAATTTTATCATGAGCCCAGTGAACATAATAAAGATAGATTGGATTTTTCTGGAGAAGGCCATACACATTCTAACCCCAAAGGGACTTTAGTACCAATATCTAGAATGGACTCTGGAACTGGGGACAGGATGGTTAAGATGATACTAGCCTGGCTCAGCATGATCTAGACCTGTATCAGCAACCTTTACTACAGAGAGAAGGGCCCCTTTTACATGCATGTTCTATAATTTGTAATAATTGGTATTGATCTATTGGTTTATTAATCTACTTTGTTCTTGCTATCTCCTTCCCATGACATGACTTTCGTCTCCTAATCCTAAACACAGGATGTAAGGCTCCACTTTCCAGATGCCACCTGGCCAGTCTTCTATGTGCTTCTTGCCCTGAATTATTCCCTGCCAGGTGCTGTGCCTGCTAACTGGGAACCCTCCCTTCCTCTTGGATTCTTCCCAGGGGCTCTGATTCCAAGAGTCTAGATGGTGATTACTGCTGCCAAATCCCTTGGATACCAGGTTCTGCTCTTCAACTATACCCTCCTCTTGCATCAACAATGTTCATTTTCTCAGACCCAAACAGAAGATTTGATTTCCACTTCTCTCTGACTGCCCTGCTCTGCTAAAATGGTGGGTGGTGCTCTGTCACATCCTGGAGATGGGCAGTTCACAGCAGGAGGTTATAACCAAGTTGCCATGACTTACCTAAGGGTAGCTTCCCAGCCTGTGTGTGGCTACACCCTCAGGTGACCAGGGGATTCTGGGGTACCAGAGTCCCAGGTGAGCCCTTCCAGAACTGCAGCAGCCTCAAGGCTCTAAGCCCCATCTTGTTCCCAAACACTGATGGTCATTTTTTCTCTGTGACATGACATTTTAAAAGTTGGAAAGCATGACAAATTTAAGCAAAATGGCAAATAGGAAATAGCCTCTTGAGTGCTGTAGTTCGAAACATAACTAAATAACCCAGAAGTCAGCAGTATTTCAGGAAGGGTGTCAAGTTATTGACAACCTTTCTTGGGATCCTGAAAAATAAAGTCACCTGAAATAGGCAAGTATCTCCCAAGAGGGGCTCAGATGTGGAAATGTGGCTTCCTATAGCCCAGGAATTAGACACACAGTCAGATAGTAAAGGGTTCTCTAAGTGCAACTAACTCACCCCTCCGTGAAGCCTACATTATTTTATATTTTAGTCTCAATTATTTTGCTAACCAATTATACTCTTTTCCTTCAAGAGGCAGGTAAGATAAGACTGAAGAGTCCTCTCTTAGCTGAGAGGTCAGATTCTAACAGGTGCTATGTCTGGGTGGGTGGGGGGTAACTCCATGTGGAAGTCTTCATGGAGAAGAAGGTCGGAGGCCTCCCAGAACCAAAGGACAGGAGGAAGCATGAGTAGTCATGCCTGTCAGATAACAAGAGAGGGCACTGAGACTTGGTAGAGAAAGGGGCTCAGCCATGGAAATGAGAAGGAAGAGGTATATGCAGCTTGTCTCACCATGTGGCCTCAGGTCCTGATGGCAGCAAGAGACTGTCCTGAGGCAGGTGGCTCCTGCGGAGGATTCTGGGAAATTGCAAGCAGCATGGCTGCCTCCCACCCTTGGAAAGCAATGCCTTCCCGCCACATTGTTTCCCTCTCTGCCCTTTCACTTCATAAAAATAACCTGCCCCTTTTCAGAACTGTATTGTCTTTAGCATGCCGTGGTCTATTCTCACATAGTATAAAGATGTTAAGTGAACATCTTTTATTCTTACAAAATACTGATTGGCCAAATGACACCAAAAGACATACTAAATAACAAAATGCAGATTATTGAAGTTATGGAACAGTGAAAATACTTTTCATATGACTGAAATGGTTGCTGATTTTACCTCTAGGAAGAGTAAGAGCAAGTACAGATGATATGTGTTGAGATGCGGACCAGGAAGTAAGAGCCGTCAGGAGTTTTTAACATCTGCTGAGCATGTGACATGATTTTTAGTATATTGTCTTCAAACACAGAGACAGGCAGGAGCTAAATATCACATATATGGAAGATTTTCAAGTTTCAGGGTTCATTTTCTTCAGATTCCTGTGGCTTTAAAATGAGTTTACCCAAGATATTTATCTCTTATTGCAACTAACTTTTGTCCACAAAATAGCTGTTACTGTTTTGTCGCTTCATGTCCTCAAAAATTTAGTACACACAGAGTGAGAAAAAAAGTATAAATACTTTTTAAAGTTTCATAACAAGAGTCAAATATGAATCAATGAGTTCAAAGAGTTAGATGAAATGCATTTGGTTCTAAAAATATATTTCACTAGGTTAACACAGCTTGTGAAATCCTGGATATTAGAGTCATCTGAATATGGCCACTTAGGAAGCCAGAAGATAATTACTACCTACAGTAAGCATTCTAATCCATTTAGTCCAGTGGTGGAAAGCGTGGAATTGAGAATTAGAGAAAACTGGAAGAAAGCTACTTGCTCTATAACCTTGGGCAAGTCATTGAACTCCTCAGTCTATAAACTCGTTATAATAAGATCTATAGGGTTTTTTTGTGTGTGAAAACTAAATGAGATAATCCATGCAAGTCCGCACATAGTGACCAGCACAAATTAAATGCTCATGAGTTTTTCATTTTTAAAGGCCTATTCTGATACAAAATATTAATTATCCCATTTGTTGTGGTTATTGCATTTTTCAATTCTAAAATTTCCATTTGGTTCTTCTTTTATTTTCCATTTCTTTGGTAAGACTTTCTATTCTTTCATTTGCTTTACGTGTGTTAAAAATGCTTGTTGGCCCATCTTTATAATAGCTGCTTTAATTCTTGTGAGATGATTCTCACATCTGTGTCATCTGTTCATGGCCTTTTCTCACTCAACTTGAAATTTTCCTCGTTCTTGGTATGAGTGATTTGGGGTTGACACTTAGACATTTTGGGGATTTTGCTGTGGGACTCTAGGTCCTATTCAGTCTTGTGTTGTGGCAGGCCTCCTCTCACACTACCTCAGTAGGGGAAGGGGGCACGGCCTTGTAGTTGTCATGTGGAGGTAAACATCCTCCCTAGGCACACACGGATGCCACCCTAGCTGAGAGGACACAGATCCATGTGGCTTCCACTGGCATCAGGGGAGGGGGGAAGTGGGGGAGCAGTAGCCCTATTAACGTTGGGCTGTGAGGAAAGTCCTGACTCCAATGGCCTCCTGCGACAACACCCTAGCAGATGGGGAGGGACACTGCATTACCACTGGATGAAGGCACAGGCCCAGGCTCCCAATGTGATCTCCACTGATGCTGAGGGCAGGCTGTAACCACTAAGCATGGATGAAAACCCCGTCTCCCACTCAGCCTCTGTTGACACTGCCTTGGTTGGGGGAGGGGAGTTGGGGCCCCTTGTTCCAGCTCCACACTCAGTCTTCTGTGGGGATGAGGGTGTTTCCTGGGATGTTTGGCCAGAGAAAGGTGATTATTGTCTAAAGTTTCCACCTTGTGACACTGCCCGTTTCCTGGTCCTTTAACTAGAGAGATAGGCCTCTGCTTGGGGCTATTTTTTGCCTTTTCCATTGGCTTTTCTGTGTTTTCAGCTTCTCCAACAGCCAGTCCAGGATGTATGAGGAGAGAGAAAACACAGGAAGTCACCACTGTGCTGTTACCTGGGTCTCCAGGTCCTCAGCTGGTCTCCATCCCTCTCCTCACCTTTCGGAGTCTTCCTCTGTTGATTTTATGTATAATGTCCAGGTTTGGGTGGAGGGAATACAGAAAAGTATGTATATTCCACTTTTCTGGAAGCAGAGGTCCCCTAATGATCCTTCTAATGTTAAAGACCTTATTGAAGACTCCTCCTGAACAGCCACCCTCTCTCTACTTCTTTTTCTAAAGGAAGAACTTATTCTACTCAACTAAAGCGCCCATGAAGCCTCACAGTAGCAAAAGAGGCCTTCAATACAGGCCAGACTGAGTTTCAATCCTGCTTCTACCCCAGTCCTCACTCTCTCCAGCTTACAGTTTTCTTAGCTGCAACCTGCAGACTCGAATCCACTCATTTGTCCTTGTACGAGCTACTCTGAATGGAGAGGGCTTAGTACACTTTATGGCGTATGTGCAGTCAATAAACACGATTTCTCTCCAACTCTAGTTTATCCTTCTCTAATTCATGTTACTGTTGATTACAGGTATTCAATTTTCACATTGCAGATGCATTCCAGAAAGGAGGAGCCATTATTTCTTTATTCCTTTCCTTCCACTTGTTATAAATGTGTGTCCTTAGACCAAAGTTGAAATTCTACATGGCATTCAAAGACCCCTTCCACCTGACCCCAGGCCACCTTCTCATACCATTTCCATCTTCACTCCCCAGAAACCTAAGCTATGGTCACATCAAAATAATCACTGCCCTCCAGTTTTAAGACATACCTTTCACCTTTTATTATATTTTCCTCATTATACTATTATTTGTACATATCTATCTTCTCTACCATAACTAAATTTCTAAAAATCAGAAGCTATAATTGTTTATCAGTGTGAACTGAGTAAAAGTGGGCTAACTCATGCTTCAACAGCTCACCAGCACATTGGTGTCTAAAGAAATACAAGTCAGGTATCTGGTATATGGCAAATTATTCATTTATTGATGTCACTCAGGTGTATGGCAAGTGGGATTTCAAGCTTAGACATCTAGAGAAAAGCCTTCCCATATCTCCATCAGCACAGAACTTGTTCTCAGTCTCTCATCTCACTCCCTTCATCAGTATCTCCAAACTCAGCCCATGCTGGTTCCTCTCTTCCCAGTCCCTCTATTTAGTCTTCCCAGGTCAACTTCTTCCTCTGAGGCACTGCCTTTGTCCTTCTAGAAAGATTAACTGAGGCTTTCTCACATTCTGGCACCTTTACTCATTTTCTAGAAGAAACAACAAGAGCTCAACTGCGAAACTATCACAATTTAGCCCACTGAGCTGCTGATACAGTTTTGAAAATATTCACAAATTTGAAAGTGTAAAGACTAGCGTACATGGCAAGAAGATGAACTCTGCAGGCGGTGCACACATAAAATAGATGAACATGAAGAGCAACCTCCATTTATTTTTGTTTCGTTGGAACTATGAGCTTAGTCATTTCATTAATGTCTACTCAAATACCAAAAAGTCAAACCCAAGATGTGACATTTAATTGGTATGCATTAGGAGACACCCTTTAATTGAGCTTGTACATTATCTATGCTGTTTGTTGTAGGTAATATTTTCAGTAAACTAGACAGGAAGGAAAAAATGCATTAAGAGTGAAGGTGAAAGTGTGTGTGTGTGTGTGTGTGTGTGTGTGGTGTGTGTGTGTGTGTGTGTGTGTGCATACTCTCCTTCCTCTAGAGTATCTTAGTGTATGATTACTAGAAACTTCCAAGGTATAAAGTACATTCAAGGAATGTAATAATATGCTGTGCAGCAACACTAATGGCCTTTCCAAAATTTTTGCTAAAACCAGTTTAATGTACTATGTAAGTAATTTGTCTAACTTATGCATGAAGATCTGATGAACAGAATCTGCAGTTTAAAAATGTCTGCCAAAACTCTATCTCCACAGGTAACATTAAGCACCAAATTAAACAAACAAAGTGATTAAAATGCTAATTATTAACTCAATCAAAACAATTATAGTGATAAGTTTGTGTTTCTGTTATTACAATGAACATTTTTGTTAGTATGTACAAATTATTTTCACCTTTTAAATTGTAATATTTTGGTTAAGTGGTATGAACATATCAAGGTTATTTTTAATTGGAATATTCCAGTTTTAAAAACATTTAGTTTCTGCAAAAGCCGTTAAAGTATATTTTTTCTCTTTTTTAAAAAAAGTGCAGCATTGTTTTTAAACAAAATGTCACAGAAGTGAAAGCATTTTTCTTGGAAGGTTGTACAAAAGACACCTGGAAAATAACTCAAAATGCCTTCAAGCATAATTTTAAAAATTATTCATGAATTAAAAGTATGCATTTTGGCAATGAATCATAATTCCATCTTTGGAAGGCCTTTAAGTTCAACATATTGAATTTAAATGGAATTGTAAACAGTTACCTGAATATGCATGAGGCTATGTTTACACAGGTTTGTATTTATGTATACCACAAGCATCTGACCTGTGTGTTAAACATTAGTATTGACCCAATGTCAACAGCACACTAAAATGTTTTGAAAATTCTTTCTCAATGTGATAAATTCACAGTTATCTTGACAAACCTATGCACTGAGATTAGGAGGGCAGTCTGTGTGGTGGAAAAAGAAAAGCCAAACTAGCCCATCCTTCCACTGCCTGGGCTGAGTGTTCCCAAACACTAACAGCTACAGGAGGATTTGCAGAAGTCCTGCTTCCCTCCCCACAATAAGCCACGCCCCGCAGAGCCCTGTAGGGCCTGCCGAAGCACGCGTTTTTGATCTCGATTCACAAGGTGGACCAGTTCCTCCTTGGGTTAGGGTTATTATCAAAAAAAAAAAACAGGCGATAACAAGTATTGGTGAGGATATGAAAAAACTGGAACCCTCTGGTTAGGGTGCAAAATAATTCAGCCTCTTTAGAAAACAGTATGGAGGTTCCTAAAAAAAAATAAAAATTACATATGGTCCAGCAGTCCCACTTCTGGATATTTATCCAAAAGAACTGAAATGAGCACCTCAAAGAGATAGTTGTTCACCTGTATTCATTGCAGAATTATTCGTACTAGACCTAAGCGGTGGAAAGAAGCTAAATGCCCATTGATGGGCAAAAGGATAAAGAAGATGTGGTACATACAGACAATGGTATATTATTAAGCCTTAAGAAAAAGGAAATCTACCGCATGGGACAACATAGATGAACCATGAGGACTTTATGCTAAATAAAAGAAGCCAATCATTGAAGAACAAATACTGCATGGTTCAACTTATATGAGGTATCTTACGTAGATAAGAAGCAGAGAGTAGATGGTGGTTGCCAGGGACTGCGGGGAGGGGAAATGGGGAGTTGCTGTTCAATGGGTATAAAGTTTTATTTACCAAGATGATTAAGTTCTAGAGATCTGCCGTATAGTATTGTGTCTATAATAAACGACACTGTATGTGTACATTAAAATTTTGTTAGGAAGATAGATCTCATAGTAACTGTTTTTACCACAATTAAGAAAAAGGTGACCTTTTATCATTCCACAGTCTTCAAATAAACACTGATTTGTAGATTCAAATATATATAGATATATTCCATATGAAATAAGTTGACTGCCAATTATATCTCTCCAAATTAATTAACACATCAAAGGCAAATGTACTCTGTAATTTACAGTTTGTAAAGCAATATTGTCCTTAATAGAAATAGGAACCCAAATTAGAAATCTTCATGAAATCTTGAAGGGAGCTCTTTAAAAACAGTTGTTTTAAAAAGCCAAAACAACCCTGAGATACTAAAGATTAGGGGCATCAACATAATTGGTGATAAGGATAAACATCTACTATTTCTTTCAAGAGATTATGATCAATATTAATTTTTCTACCATATGCTATTCTAAAATATTATTCAAATAATTAGTTTTTCAACTATATGTTGTTGAGAACAACACCTATTTTTTTTTTTTTTTTTGAGACAGAGTCTCACTCTGTCGCCCAGGTTGGAGTGCAGTGGCACGATCTCAGCTCACAGTAACCTCTGCCTCCTGAGTTCAAGACATTCTCTGCCTCCCCCTCCCAAGTAGCAAGATTACAGGCACATGCAAGTATACTTCGTTAATTTTCGCATTTTTAGTAGAGACGGGGTTCACCATGTTGGCCAGACTGGTCTTGAACTCCTGATCTCAGGTGATTCTCCTGCCTCAGTCTCCCAAAATGCTGGTTTTACAGGCTTGAGCCACTAACCCAGTCAATATTTTATAAAAGCCTTCAGTGTAGGCTGGGCGTGGTGGCTCACACCTGTAATCTCAGCACTTTGGGTTCGAGGCCTCAAACCACCTGAGGTCAGGAGTTCGAGACCAGTCTGGCCAACATGGTGAAACCCTGCCTCTACTAAAAATACAAAAAATTAGCCAGGCGCCTGCAATCCCAGATACTTGGGAGGCTGAGGCAGGAGAACTGCTTGAACCTGGGAGGTGGAGGTTGCGGTGAGCCTAGATGGCGCCATTGCACTCCAGCCTGGGTGACAAGAGTAAAACTGTCTCAAAAAAAAAAAGAAGAAGAAGAAGAAAAGAAAAAAGACTATCAGTCTAACCTAAAATATATGAATGAATATTTTAATTTCTACTAAATTTAGGTAGTAAAGTTATAGAAAAATCAAAGAAAGATATCATCAAAACACACCTTGCTTAGTCTAATATTAAGAGCAACAACAGGTCATACTTCCATAGTTCTTACTATGCATAATACCCGGAAATAAGTTTCCTTTATATATCAGCTCACCCAATTCTCAAAACACCCCTGTGAAATAGGGACTATTATCATCTGCATTTTATGGATAAAGGAACCAAGGCACAGAAAGGTTAAAGAAGTCATTCTAAGCCAAACATCTAAGAAGTTATACAGACAGGACTGACTCCCAGGCAGCTTGATGCCAGGGTCTAGACTTTTTTTTTTTTTTTTGAGACGGAGTTTCGCTCTTGTTACCCAGGCTGGAGTGCAATGGCGCGATCTCGGCTCACCGCAACCTCCGCCTCCCGGATTCAGGCAATTCTCCTGCCTCAGCCTCCTGAGTAGCTGGGATTATAGGCACGTGCCACCATACCCAGCAATTTTTTTGTATTTTTAGTAGAGACGGGGTTTCACCATGTTGACCAGGATGGTCTCGATCTCTTGACCTCGTGATCCACCCGCCTCGGCCTCCCAAAGTGCTGGGATTACAGGCTTGAGCCACCGCGCCCGGCCGGGTCTAGACTTTTAACTACTCTGCCAAACTGCTTCTGGAGCTAGTTTTTTCTCTGAAGACATTAGAGAAAATAAAAATGATGAAACGCCTGGCACAATGCCTTGTACACACTAGGTGCTTTGCCAAATGGATATTGATGATATTAACAAATTTATATAATACCCTTGGTATTGTTGGTTGTATATGGAGAAGAATGAGTAGGGAACTTACAATACTTTGAGGGAATTTCAGCTGTTTAGTGTTTTTAAAATTTCATTCCCAAATTACTGAGTTGCTGCGAGAATAAAACGTGGTGAAAAAGGAATTCTTTAGAACAAAGGCACATTCTCCGCATGGTATGAAATGTAATGTGGAGAACTGGCCATCTGGATAATTTTTTATTGGGACAAGCTGTAATTTATAAAACCATGAGAAAAGAGAAGAAAATAGAGAAGAGAGCCTTGACTTTCTGCCAGAAAAAGACTTTAAAGCTCTATCCTAGCAAGTTTTAAATGGAAATTTAAATATTTCATCCCCACATACACACATACTAAAGCTGCACGTACATAGTCAAATACAACATTTTACCTAACACAGCTTTACAAGCATCCAAACAGTATGCTATTTTAGTTAAAGCCAGGATGAGGAGGCAAAAGCCTCTGCCATTTAATTCCATCCACAAGTCTCTATAGAATGCCACTGTATGCACAGCTCTGGACTAGGGATGTGGTGCCCAAAATATGGTGAGGGTCCTACCTCAAGGGACTTTGACCCAGGGAGTACAAAAAAGTAAATTAAAAACCTGAAAGGCAAACATAGGCAAATGTTGTAGTTTATTACAATTTATGTATATGTTAAAAAATGATAAAACAATACGCATATTTATTAAGCATTTAATATAAAACTGGGAATTAGAATAGTGCAAATCATTTTATTAATAGTGAACATTATTTCCTTAAGTAGATATAATATAGAAAAGTTAAGTTTTCCTAAAATTGCTCCTGTTGCCACCCTTGTTGTTCCTAGTTTGCTGCAGAGGAGGAGACAGAGAAAGGTTCTCAAAATAGGACTGGCCTCAGTCAGTTCAAGGGAGGAGACAGACAGGAAGACTGAGAGGGGAGAGCCAGTGGGCTAAGGGGCAGGCCTGGGAAGGACCCTCCCTTGTGATGGGTGCTGGAGGACGATATCAGGCTAGGAGCCCAACTGATCAACTATTGAGTCAGTTCTTGAATTGGGAAAGTGCCTAGACAAAGGTCTGGAAGATTATCCTTCTGCACTGGCTGTGAGGAGCAGCCTGAGGGATGGGGGCAGGACCTGGACGGCATGCAGGTGGGTCTGGGTAAGTGGCTGGAACAGAAGGAGATGTTGGTTCTGAACACATTCTACAAAAACAGTGGTAACTGGAAGCTTAATAAATTGGGGAGTTGTTAAAGAAAACAACAGAATGGAAACTCATGAGTGTGATGATAAAGATGGGGAGGGCATAAGTGGGTGTTGAACAATGAGAACACATGAACCAGAGGGGGGAACATCACACACTGGGAGCTGGGGGTGGGGGCTAGGGGAGGAATAGCACCGGGTGGGTGGACTGGGGAGGGATAGCATTAGGAGAAATAACCTCATGTAGATGACGGGGTGATGGATGCAGCAAACCACCACCATGTATACCTGTGTAACCAACCTGCACGATCTGCACGTGTACCCGAGAACTTAAAGTATCATAAATAAATTTTTTGAAAAAATAAATAAAATTTAAAAATATGGGGAGGGCAGAGATGCTGATGGGGGGCTAAGGTAATAAATTTTGTCACTAACATTTTATGTGACAGGGCTGGCAGTATAATTTTGGACTCATTCTGCAGGTGTGAACAGAGGCAGAAAAGCTGCACATGAAGACGACGTTTGGGGTACCACCAGCAGGTGGCTGTGGCTGAAGCAGAGGACAGACGCATTCTCAAAGTTTCAGCCTGCTCACAGATTGACCACAGCCCATTTCATGTATCTGCTTAATGTTGCCAGGAAATTTCCAAAGGTTTTACTGACCACCACTTCACCTGGTTTACTTTACCCAAGTGGCAAATAAGAAACAGGATTAACCACCTGAGCGTCCCCAAAAATCGCGTACCATGCCAACAGGAAGGACATGGTCTGAAAAGGCTTCCTCCGCCGTCTACCTCACTTGCAACACACTCCTGGAATGTGGTTCTCATCTAATGTGAGCAAGGAGACTCTCAGCCCTTGCTACACTAACTAAAACAGGAGTGTCACACATGGTCCCTGGTCTCCAACTGCAGTTCAGGTTGGGGATAGTTAATGACAGCTATAAATGATCAAGCACATGTGCTTTAGTCTAAAGAGTCCTTCAGACATGGACAACATCACTGTGGCCAGGGGAAGACTCCAGGAGGATGTGGGACTTGTGCCTGGCTCTGAGGGGAAATAATATTCAAAACAACAGAAAAAGTTTTCTTTTGTCTTTAAATTTGTCAATTATCATTTTTTTTACAAATTTGCTTGTGAAAAACAGCTTCAATAGAAATTTTTCAGTTGCACGTGTTGTTGGTAAAACTGCGTAGGTAAGCTGGCATATTAATCTCTCCAGATGTGTTAGTTACACAATCTATGATTATTCAGGACCACAAACTGCTCTCATCATGATTTTATAGAATTGGATTTCACAGCTCGAGTCACTGACTAGGAGTCCGTCCATCAAAAAATATTAATTGAAACAGTCAATCTCAGGGCTTTTCTAGAACCCGGAAGTACTAGCTCAATGGCTGTCCCACTTCCCCTCTTCTGAGTCTTCTGAGGACCTCCTCTTTTGGTTTTTGGGGTACAAGTGGCTCTCTACATCCTCAGATTCAACCAACCACAGATAAAAAATATTTGAAAAAGAAACTCAAACAATAAATAATAACACAAAAAACAACATAGTATAACAACTACTTAGCATTTACTTTGTAGTAGGTATTAGGAATCTAGATATGATTTAAAGTGCACAGGAGAATATGTATATGTTATAGGCAAATACTACACCACTTTAAGGGACCGAGCAACTTCAAATTTTGGTTTTCTCCAGGGTCCTGGAACCAATCCCTTATGGATGCCAAGGAATGACTAAATTGAGACTTTCAAGAGACTGTGAGTCTATGCAGATGTGTACGTTTGGAGAGAGTTTAAGGTAGGGATGGTCTGGAAGAAGAAAGCTAGTAAAGGTAAATCAAGATTTCTTTTTGGTTTTATAAGATGCAATTTCTTTCTCAATAGATCACATCATCTTTTCTCTGAAAAATGATCAATGTCTTTTAGATCAGTAGTGGGCCATTTTTGAAGCATGAATTTAAATCAGTAGTGAACCATCTTTTAAGAAATGTTTTTCTGTTTCCTTCTGATTTTATTTTTTATACCATGTGTACAGGCATTATGCAGGTATGTGTATGTATGTAGATGGATTTTGTCACCATCATAACCATTGTCATGAGGTTTGCATTTCTTGTTTCTAGGATAATCAACTCCAAACTCCTGGGCACAAGTGATAGCCCTGTGGGTGACACAGCAGCTGTCCAGGACATCCCTGACCTTCTGCTGGCCTGAGCACCGCTCTAATAGGCTGCATGCTCTTCTTGGAGGCCCTTTATGAATGATTCATTAATACCATTCCAGAGCCTGTTTGGGATCAAAATCCTTGTGAGAATCTGCTGAACATTGTGAATGCCCTGGCTGAACAAATGCCCACGTGCAAACCTACACAAAAGCAGCAGATGTGTCAGTGAGCTCACAGCCCCTGGAAGCTCCCCATGCACCCCAGAAGACACCTGGCCAGGGCAAGTCTCAACATGCAGAAGATCCCTAACAAGTACGCGTCCCGGATCCTTCCTCTTTCTTTAAAAATGAGGGAGATTTTCATTACTTCTTCAAACTTTCATTGGGTCTTTTTCTAGTATTTCATTCTTCCCTTAAAGAAAAGAGAAGTGGAAGGTCACAGTGCACCCTTTAGGCACTGAGCCATCTGTTGGCCCACAGGCAGTGGGGCCTATAGACTCTGGATCTGGACCAGGGCAGGCTGAAGTGGACTCTCATATGGAGTGAAGGAAGAGTGATCTGATGGCATCGGTCTGTAGCGCCAGGGATGTGCCTTGCCACAAATATTTACTGACAGCCCACAGAAATGATGGAAAGCAATTTTGTGGTAAAGTAAAATAACTCGGTCTGCACACTCCCTCCCAGGCTGGAAGTGTCTCTGTTTCTAGTGGGAAATTCTAATACCATGTGTATCCCAGACCCCTATCGAGTTTCAAAATGTAATCTATGGTAATAGAGTGAAAATATGTTGCACTTACCATTATTTTGGAAATGTCATCTGTACATTTATGAGAGTCAGTTTTTACACACATATAAACATACCTTGTCTGCTTTTGTATTTCTCTCGTGTGTGTGGTGTCTGTGTGTGTTCATGCATATCAGTGGACAATGTGTGTGGGGTGTGTGTACATGTGGATATGTGTGTGTGTGTGGGTGTTATGTGTATGTGGGGGGTTGTATGTGTGGCATAGGTGGGTGGGTGTGTACATGTGTATGTGTGTGGTGTGTTTGCATGTGGGTGTACATGTGTATGTGTGTGGGGTGTGTGTGGCTGTGCACATGTGAATGTACATGTGTATGTGTGGTGTGTGTAGGTGTACATGTGTATGTGGGGGGTTGTATGTGTGGCATAGGTGGGCGTGTGTGTACATGTGGGTGTACATATGTGTGTGATGTGTTTGCATGGGGGTATACATGAGTATGTGTGGTGTGTGTGTGGGTATACATGTGTATGTGGGGGTTATATGTGTGGCATGGGTGGGTGGGTGTTTGCATGAATGTGGGTGCACATGTGCATGTGTGTGGTTTGTTTGCATGTGGGTGCACATGTGCATGTGTGTGGTTTGTTTGCATGTGGATGCACATATGTATGTGTGTGGTATGTTTGCATATGGGTATACATGTGTGTGTATGGTTTATGTGTGAATCAGAGAGGACATGGTTGATGACAGCAACACATGAGCATCACTTGTCTGGCTATAGTTACTATTTTGTAGAATATTAAAAGAGCAGGGGTGAGGGAGGAGGAAGTTGCTGGATAGGTGCATTCTCATTTTCTAATTGGGTGTATTTTTATGGAATTTTGTTCATGTCCATTTCCAGCTGATCTCACACCTATGGATCAATGGCTCTTTTCTTCCTTACACCCCTTTGCTCCCCTTCCCCTCACCTCCCCAGGTCCTATCTCTCTTCTCTCCTTCTTTCCTTCCTTAGCAATGAACAATGCCTAGGCCAAGGGTTGTGTTCAACATTTTCATGGAAAAGAAGAACCTACAAAGAGAAGCAAGCAGGAAGAGAAGGATCAGAAAAGGAGAATAAGATGGAACTGAAGAGGTGGGAAAGGGAAATGAGATAAATAGTGTTACAAAGGAATGGAAATGAAAGGAAGACGCAAATGGACAAAGGTTTCCTTTGGGGCTGAGAGTGTTCTAAAATTGTAGTGATGGTTCTACAACTCTGTGAATTCATTAAAAACCAATGAATGGGTGTGATTAACCACTTTAAATGAATGGACTGCATTGTATTTGAATTATAATAAAGTTGTCATTTTAATAAAAGTGACTTAGGATTTAAAAAAAAATTATTATTGTTTCAAAGTACACTAGTCCTTGGGCCAACTTTATGCAGAGCAAAGCTGTGCATAAGAGCCCCTCTTCAGCCCATGATGTCACTTGCATATTGAGGTTCCATGGCAGATGGCCTTTCCTTGTCACCAGAGATGGAGAACCCATAAGAGGAAGCTGAAAATGTGAAAGAGAGAGACAGAAGACAAGAAACAGCCTGCTGCAAGGGGTGTCTGCTCCGTCTCTCCAGTATGTGAATGCCTGAGCATCTGCCCTTCCCCTCTGAGTGCTGGAACACATTTTATTTATTTATAATTGACAAAAATTATATATAGTGTATATATACATATACATTAACTGTGTAAAATATGATGTCTTGAAATTTGGATTCATTGGGGAATGACTCAATCTAGCTAATTAACATATGTATTACCTCTCATACTTATTTTTTATGGTGATAACAATTAAAATCTACTCTCTTAGCAATTTTCAAGAATGCAACACATTGTTATGAACTATAGTCAACATATTGTGCAATAGATCTCCTTGACTTATTCCTGTAACTGTAATATTGTGTCGACATCTCTGCAACCCCACCCAGTCCCTGGTAACCACGTTTCTACCCTATGCTTCTATGAGTTCAACTTTTTTATATCCCATAAAGTGAGATCATACAGTATCGATTTTTCATAAATAAATTTTATTAGGTGAAAATAGACAATTAACTAGTAGAGATGCCCACTTGCTTAATAAGGTTAAATAATTTCCTGACTACTGCAAATACACACATGCTCACTAGTGTGTAATTGAACTAATGACCTCAAGTCACTGTCAAAACAGTCCCGTTCTGTCTCTAAAATAATAGTATATACTTTTAAACCCATTATAAAAAAGAATTGATTCTAACATTACATTTGATAAAAGAGGATCACATCTTTTCTCCATAGTTAGTCTACCTTTCAATGAAATCTCTCCCTTTTCTGCACAGGCATGTCATACTGACTAACTAGGAAAGTAAATAACCATGTCTTTAGAAGTATTCAAATTGAGTGCATCACAACTATAGCCTGTAAGGAAGGCACAAAGGTGCTGTGCATATTCTCTGGCTGCACAGAGGCCTCTTCTGGCTCATTCCCTATGTCTCAGCTTTGCTCTACCTACACAGATCTGTGAATAACTAATTTCTGGATAAGGGCAGGATGTCCCTATTTTAAAATCTCTGCTCCGTATTCAGATTCTGAACCTGAAATTGAGAATACCCAATTTTTGTCTGAATCTCAAGCAATACTTAAAATACAATAAAAGTGTCGGTTACATTTAAAATACGGCATATATGTACTATTCATTATTTGGAAGTTTAAAGAAGAATATAGTGTTTAGGATGTCATAGCGATATGTATAAAAGAAAGCAGTTGGTTTTTGGAGAGGAAGTCTCTTCTCAATTGGATTCAAATTTAAATTAATGAGAGGTAATCTTTAAGATGCATGATTGATACAATAGCTTCTTTTCAGTTTTCAGTACATTTAGAATTAATCAAATTACATAGCAAATTAGGGGGAGAAAATCCCTCTATGGTGTCTGGGAATGCACATGGTAAGTGATGAATTTTTCCATTAGTGTTAATGAGCTGTGCCTGGTTAACTCTCCGACACATCACAGAACAGAGCCCATATCATCTGTCTTCCACATTTAATCCAATTTGTTTATATACTGCATCTTTCACTCAGTGTTTCCCAAAAAGCAATTTCAGGGATGATAACATTATAAGAAAATATGAAACTTGATATACTGATAACAAAAACAAGGAAGACAGACTGAAGTCTTGGGAAAAACAGATTACTCTTCATGTTTTGTACACAACTAACTCGTATCTAATTAGTATCAAAGACTAACACATCCATTGATGGAAACGGGAATTCTATCTTCCGTTTTCAGAAACTGTGATAGAGGGTAACAAAGACTGAAAAGAAGGCATATTCAAAATAGTATGAAAATGCTACATTGTATAACCAACCTTATAAAGCTTTGTTGCATTAAAGAAAATCTGTGACACATATTAACTGGAAGCAAATGTCAGCAAAGAAAGCAAATATTCCTATACACCAATAACAGACTTAAAGAGAGCCAAATCAAGAACAAACTTCCATTCACAATTGCCACAAAGAGAATAAAATACCTAGGAATACAACTAACAAGGAATGTAAAGGACCTCTTCAAGGAGAACTACAAGCCACTGCTCAACGAAATAAGAGAGGACACAAACAGATGGAGAA
>NW_016107477.1:982440-1046701 GCF_001604975.1 Cebus imitator
TCTTCACATGTACCCCAAAACCTAAAATGCAATAAAATAAATAAATGGGAAAAAATAAATAAATAAAATAAAATAAAATCAAAAAAAAAAGAAAGCAAATAAAAAACAAAAAGTAGCAATTTGTATTAATATAACACTTCACTTTCAATATGCTGAAAGAGTACACAGAATGATTTGACAGTGGCTCGTGTAGGTTCCTTTGAACACTCTAAGTGTTTATCTTGCTCTATTTGGTAAATGCAGACAGTAAAGAATGGAAAAAGTTTTCTCAAATATATTTACCGATTCAGGTGTTTCAAGATCACTAACCCACTGCCTTCCCCTACTACACTCCCAGGGTGGTTTTCTCTTCATGTCCTACTAATAATGAACAATTCAAAGATAACTTGAGTTCATGGCTATACTTATTTTTTCAACCACTGGATATTGAAAGTGCAGTAACAGCAAACATGAAACAAGGTGTTTTAAGCTGTTCCAATGTACACTTATACCATGTCTGAAATTGTCCTCCATCTGGAATACAGTGTCACCACCAATGTTTGTCCACAGTCTATCTACCTGGAGATTAAGATCTAATCCAAATGAAATCCTTCCCTCCCTTCCTTCCTCCTTTTGCTTTCTTCCAAAAATATTAATGGAGCACCTGCTAGATGCCAAGAACTGTTGCAGGCATTGGAGATACTGTGGTAAGCTACACACATGCACACACACACACACACACCACACATCACAAATAGACTTATACATAAAATAAGATTAACATGTAAAAATGCATATTTCAGATGACAGTGAGTAAGGCAGGGAGAAACCTGCCCACGCTCCGATGGCTGCACCGAGGGAACCTGAAGGAGATGAGAGTGGGGCTGGGCCACCCCTCTGCCAAAAAGCAGCCCTTCCCCACCACCTTCTAATTTAATGCAGTTGGCTGACTCCACTCACATGCCACACTGACCACCACTTCCTCTAGGAAGCTTTCTGCCACTAGTCCACTTCAAATTAATCTCTCCCTCCTTAGTACTAAATCCCCAGGTATCTTTTTCTGTGCTTCTTCTAAAATACTCATAATTTTCTCTTTTGTATTAAGTCCTCTGTATTCATATATTTTGTATACTTTCAACATTATTAAACAAGCTCCTTGACAGTATGTATACTCCCTTTATCATTTCTTGTAGATTCTATCATAGTGCCTTGGACACAGCAATATTTCAACCAATGTTTCCAGAATAAATAATCAGTCAAGAATATCAATGAAGCAAAATTGCATTTCCAGAATTGCATCACTCCTTGCTCAATATCTGCCATTTGATTTGTCTGAAAACTTTCTTTCATTATTTCTTTCCTAAAATTAGGATTCTCAGATCTATTTTTTAAAACAGCTTACAAAAGCTACCTTACTGCTTTCCATCCACAAGTATACCAGGCACTCTGTGAGGATGCAGGACCGAGGGACGGTCACTACATACTGCTGCCTTCAGTGGTGGAAGAGGAGGAGTCAAAGGATATCTGCAAGGGTGGTGCAGGTACACTTGGAGGTGGGGACACAGCGGGGCACAGAGGAGGTCACACAGAACCCAGCTGAGGAGCAGCCATGGAAACCCGATGAGAGACGTGTAAGTTGATTATAACGGGTAGGAGTTCACCAAGTGAAGTGTCTGTGAGAGCAGGTTCTTCAGCAGCCAGAGAAGCAGGTCATTCATTGTGAAGGAGATGGCGTGTAGCACATTCCAGAGTCTGTGTACAGCTACAGCGTCAATAGGTCCAGAGTCTGTGTGCAGCTACAGCGTCAATAGGCCTTATCAGCTGTTTTCATGGTTTTTTTGAGGAATGGGGAGCCATTGGGAGGTACTTAAAGCAGAACAGTGGGACAGTGAGATTCACGTTTGGGAAAGATTGGTCTGACTGCAGTGAGAAAAGCTACCTGGTGGCCCAATGAGGGAGGGGCTGAGTGATTCAGTAGAATGGGCATGAACTAAAGCACGGGTGAATATGGCAAAGAAGCACACGTCTGGGACAATTTAATCATAATCAGAATCTGTTGATAAGACTGGATGATTCAGGGGTAAGAGAGGAAATGGGTTAAGAATGACATCTCACTTTACAAGCTTCATAATTGGACACATGATTATGCCCACCCCACCCATTTGGGTGGGGTAATAAGTTCAGCTTTGAATATGAGAACTACCAGCAACTACCTACAAGGCTATGCTCATTGGGCAGTTGAATATATGGGTCTCTGTTCAAGGAAGCCTGTGCCAGAGATGTCTATCAGAAGCCATGCACATTTAAATGTATCCAAAGCCATGGTCACAAATGAAACCATGGGATGACTCAAGGAGGGCTTACAGAGTAAGCATGGCAGGAAGTAGTCTTCCTTCTTCATGCCCATTAGAATCACTCAGAGAACTTTAGAGTAAGCATGGCGATGAAGTGGTTTTCAGAACTATGCACAGTAGAGCCACTCAGAGAACATTAAAGCAACCTCAGTACCTGGGTCCCTGCATATGGGACCACCAAGATGGCCTCCGTGTTTGCTCAGTGCCATCCTGGTGGTCCCATATGCAGCCAGTGTCAGGAACCTCTGTGTGGGTTGGGCTGAGAGGAGTATCAGGAAGAACCTAAGCAGCAGCATCGTGGGAGTGGGTCAAATGGGACAAGGCAGACTAAGGAGCAAGAGAGAAGAACAAGAGAAGGCAAGGTCATGGAAACCGGGACAGAGATGCTGTAACAACTAAAGTGCCAATGAAACTGGAGCAAAATCAACACCAACAGTGCTGCAGAGTAGCAGGACATAAAGGGATTTTAAAAGGACCAGTGTTCAGCAACAGGGAGGCTCAAGGTGACCTGGCTGGAGCTGGGAGTGGAACTGTGACTGGAGTCATGTGACAGGGCTCCAAGCAGTGCTGGGGCATGGGAAAGCGAGGAGAGGCCATCCTCTAGGGTATGTGATGAAGAGGAGGGGAGGGACACAGCAAAAGTTATCTTTTTTTAAAATTATTATTATTTTTTGAGACGGAATCTCACTCTATTATCCAGGCTGGAGTGCAATGACACGATCTCGGCTCACTGCAAGCTCCGCCTCCTGGGTTCAACCCATTCTCCTGCCTCAGGATCCTGAGAAGTTAGGATTATAGGCATGTGCCACCATGCCTGGCTAATTTTTGTACTTTAGTAGAGATGGGGTTTCACCATGTTGGTCAGGCTGGTCTCGAACTCCTGACCTCAGGTGATCCATCTGCCTCAGCCTCCCAAGTGCTGGAATTACAGGCATGGGTAACCATGGCCGGCTGCAAAAGTTATCTTGAATTAGAAAAAAGTTGTTTGGGAGGGATCCAAGTTGGCCGAATAGGAACAGCTCTGGAGTGCGGTCCCCAGTGAGAAGAATGCAGAGGGTGAGTGATCACGGCATTTCCAAATGAGTTATTACTACCCACAGACCAGGAGATTCCTGGACTGAAAAGTGCCACAAGTTTCCAGCACGTCTGTTTCAGCCAGTGCTGCAGATCTCCACATAAAAACTCACACAAATCTGGGCAGCAGTTTCAACTGATGCCTGGAATGCCTGGGAGACAGAGCTGCCCATTCAACTGAAAAAAAGGGGGCTGAAACAGGGAGCCAGGTGATCTGGCTCAGCAGGTTCCACCCCTAAAAAGACCAGCAATCTAAAACACTCTGGATTGAGAGTTTCACAGCAAGTGCAGCTGGACCAAGGACGGTTCAGCTCTGTGGTGGGGAAGGGCATCACCCATTACCAAGGCAGTCCACCACTACTGATGCAGTCCACAATTACTGAGGCAGTCCGTCATTACCAAGGCAGTCTGCCATTACAGAGCCAGTCAGCCGTTACTGAGGCAGACCGCCATTACTGAGGCAGTTCTAACTATACGTCTATAAACAAAAACACAAGGAAGTTCATACAGCAGCTGGGCAGAGCCCACGGCAGCTTCGCAACACCTCTGCTGGCAGACTGTGACTAGGCTACCTCCTTGCTAGGCAGGGCATCTCTGAAAAAAGGCAGCAGCACGTCAGGAACTTATAAATAAAGCCCCATCTTCCCAGAACAGAGCACCTGGGAAAAAAGGCGGTTATGAGTTCTGCTGCAGCAGACTTAAACGTACCTGCCCAGCAGCTCTGAATGAACAATGGAGCTCACAGCTCAGCACATGAGCTCCTATAATGGACAGACTGTCCCCTCAAGCTGCTCCCCAACCCCTGTATAACCAAAGAGACACCTCAGAAAGCAGAGCTCAGGCTGACATCTGGCAGGTATCCTTCTGGGACAAAGATAACAGAAGAAGAAATTGGCAGAAACCCTTACTGTTCTGCAGCCACTGCAGGTGAACCCCAGGCAAGCAGGGTCTGGAGTGGACTTCCAGCAGTCCTACAGCAGAGGGGCCTGACTGTTAGAAGGAAAACTAAAAAACAGAAAGAAATAACTTCATCCTCAACAAAAAGGATGACCACTCAGAGACCCCAACTGAAAACGTCACCAACTACGAAGACCACAGGTAGATAAATCCACAAAGATGGGAAGAAAGCAGCGCAAAAAGGATGAAAACACACAAAACCAGAACACCTCTCTTCCTCCAAGGGATCACAACTCCTCACCAGCAAGGGAACAAAGCTGGATGGAGAATGAGTCTGATGAATTGAGAGAAACAGGTTTCAGAAGGTGGGTAATAACAAACTTCTCTGAGCTAAAAGAACATGTTCTAATTCAATGCAAAGAAACTAAGAACCTTGAAAAAATGTTTGACAAAATGCTGATGAGAATAAACAGCTTAGAGAGAATATAAATGATCTTATGGAGCTGAAAAACACAATACAAGAACTTCGTGAAGCATATGCCAGTTTCAATAGCCGAACTGATCAAGCGGAAGAACGGATACCAGAGATTGAAGATCAAGGCAATGAAATAAAATGAGAAGCCAAGAGTAGAGAAAAAAGAGTGAAAAGAAATGAGCAAAGCCTACAAGAAATATGAGATTATGTGAAAAGACCTAATCTATGTTTGATGGGTGTACCCGAATGTGACAGAGAGAATGAATCCAAGCTGGAAAACACTATTCAGGATATTATCCAGAACTTCCCCAACTTAAGAAGGCAGGCAAATATTCAACTCCAGGAAATACATAGAACACCACAAAGATATTCCTCAAGAAGATCAACCCCAAGGCACATAATCTTCAAATTCACCAGTGTTGAAATGAAGGAATAAATGCTAAGGGCAGCTAGAGAGAAAGGTTGGGTCACCCACAAAGGGAAGCCTATAAGACTCACAGCAGATCTCTCCACAGAAACCCTACAAGCCAGAAGACAGTGGGGGCCAATATTCAACAACCTTAAAGAAAAGGACTTTCAACCTAGAATTTCACATCCAGCCAAACTAAGCTTCCTAAGCGAAGGAGAAATAAAATCCTTTACAGACAAGCAATTGCTGAGAGATTTCATCACTACAAGACCTGCCTTACAAGAGCTACTGAAAGAAGCCCTGAACATGGAAGGGAATAACCAGTACCAGCCACTCCAAAAACGTACCAAATGGTAAAGACCATTGACATAATGAAGAAAATGTGTCAACTAACATCCAGCTGGCATCAAAATGGTAGGATCAAATTCACACATAACAATATTAACCTTAAATGTAAATGGGCTAAATGCCCCAATCAAAAGACACAGACTGGCAAATTGGATAAAAAGTCAAGACCCATTGGTGTGCTGTATCCAGGAAACCCATCTCACGTGCAAGGACACACATAGGCTCAAAGTAAAGGGACAGAGGAAGATTTACCAAGCAAATGGAGAGCAAAAAAGAAAAAAGAAAAAAAGCATGAGTTGCAATCCTAGTCTCTGACAAAATAAGACTTTAAACCAACAAAGATCAAAAGAGACAAAGAAGGACATTACATAATGGTAAAAGGATCAAGGCAACAAGAAGAGCTAACGATCCTAAATATATACACACCCAATACAGGAGCACCCAGATACCTAAAGAAAGTTCTTAATGACCTACAAAGAGACTTAGACTCCCACGCAATAATAGTGGGAGTCTTTAACACTCCATTGTCAATATTAGATAGATCAACAAGACAGAAAATTAACAAGAATATCCAGGACTTGAACTCAGATCTGGATGAAGCAAACCTATTAGACATCTACAGAAATCTCCACCCCAAATTCACAGAATATACATTCTTCTCAGCACCACATCACGCCTACTCTAAAACTGACCACATAATTGGAAGCAAATCACTCCTCAGCAAATGCAAAAGAACAGAAATCATAACAGTCTCTCAGAACACAGTGCAATCAAAATAGAACTCAGGATTCAGAAATTAACTCAGAACTGCACACAACTCATGGAAACTGAACAACTGGCTCTTTAATGTTGACTGGATAAACAATGAAGGAAGAAATAAAGATGTTCTTCGAAACCAATGAGAACAACGAAACAACATACCAGAATCTCTGTAACACATTTAATTAAATGCCCACATAAGAAGCAAGGAAAGATCTAAAATCAACACCCTATCATAGAAACTGAAAGAGCTAGAGAAGCAAGATCAAAAAAACTCAAAAGCTAGCAGAAGACAGGAAATAACTAAGATCAGAGTAGAACTGAAGGAGATAGAGACCCAAAACCCCTTCAAAAAATCAATAAATCCAGGAGCTGGTTTCTGAAAAGATCAACAAAATAGATAGACTGCTAGCCAGATTAATAAAAAAGAAAAGAGAGAAGAATCAAATAGATGCGATAAAAAACGATAAAGGGGATATCACCACTGATTCCACAGAAATACAAACTACAATCAGAGATTACTACAAACAACTCTATGCATATAAACCAGTAAACCTGGAAGAAATGGATAAATTCCTAGACACTTGCATCCTCCCAAGCCTAAACCAATAGGAAGTCGAAACCCTTAATAGACCAATAACAAGGGCTGAAGTTGAGGCAGCAATTAATAGCTTACCAACCAAAAAAAGCCCAGGTCCAGATGGGTTCACAGCCGAATTCTACCAGACATACAAAGAGGAGCTGGTACCACTCCTTCTGAAACTATTCCAAACAATACAAAAAGAGGGAATTCTTCCCAAATCATTTTATGAAACCAACATTATCCTGATTCCAAAATCCGGCAGAGATTCAACAAAAAACGAAAACTTCAGGCCACTATCCACGATAAACATAGATGCAAATATCTTCAATAAAATACTGGCAAACCGATTGCAAGGGCACATCAAAGAGCTTATCCATCATGATCAAGTAGGATTCATCAAAGGGATGCAAGGCTGGTTCAACATACACAAGTCTATAAATGTAATTCACCACATAAACAGAACCAAAGACAAAAACCACATGATTATCTCAATAGATTCAGAGAAGGCCTTCGACAAAATTCAACAGCCCTTTATGCTAAAAACTCTCAATAAACTAGGTATTGGTGGAACATATCTCAAAATAATACAAGCTATTTACAACAAACCCACAGTCAATATACTGAATGGGCAAAAACTGGAAGCATTCCCTTTGAAATCTGGCACAAGATAAGCACACCCCCTCTCAATACTCCTATTCAACACAGTATTGGAAGTTCTAGCCAGAGCAATCAGGCAAGAAAAATAAATAAAGGGCATTCAATTAAGAAATGAGGAAGTCAAATTTTCTCTATTTGCAGATGACACGATGGTATATTTGGAAGGCCCCATAGTCTCAGCCCCAAATGTCCTGAAACTGAGAAGCAACTTCAGCAAAGTCTCAGGATACAAAAATCAATGTGCAGAAATCACAAGCATTCCTATACACAAATAACAGACTTAAAGAGAGCCAAATCAAGGCTGAACTCCCATTCACAATTGCTACAAGAATAAAATACCTGGGAATACAACTAACAAAGGATGTATAAGACCTCTTCAAGAAGAACTACAAACCACTGCTCAAGGAAATAAGAGAGGACACAAACAGATGGAAAAACACTCCACGCTCATGGTTAGGAAGAATCAGTACAGGTATTGATCGACTTACGACCTATGCAACTTACGACCATTCGGCTTTATGACCACAATTGCTAGCCATGACTGCTCCACGTCTGGCAGCGCAAATGTTGCCCAGCTGGGCATACGACAGTGCGGACCAGTTTCCGGCAGCACTACAATCTCCTTGTGCACCATTTCAACTGTTATCCCAGACTCGGTACAGCAATTTGTGTTTTGTGTCTTAGATATTTTTCATCAAACCCCTCCCAATAAACTTCTTATACATTTCAAAGCAATGGATCCAAACATCGAACGATTTGCAAGGATTGAACGGATGGCACATGATGTGTTTCATCCGTATCATGAAATTTATGAAGAAAAAAAGAAACATACAATTCAGACAAAGCTCACCATGTTTATGAAAAAACTAACTCTGGTAACCCCAACTGCTGCCTCAGATGACGACATCAACGATCTGCAGCCAAGCATCAGTGGCCAATAAAATGTTTCATACATGTTTATATATTTTGCAATTGGGAAAATGTTTCCTATGATATTTTTTACACCTGTATTTTGTATTTTTGTATGCACCTGTATTTTGTAATTTTGTATGTTTTGCAAATATTAAACCAGTTGTATGTACTGGTAACACAGTGTTTTACTTAAACCTGACGAATGTAAAAATAAGAAACAAAATGGTGTAGAGATGATACAAATGGCATAAAATGAACAAAGAAAATTATGATATATAACAATAATTAAAGAAAATTATGATAAAATATGACTTAAAGATTTTTATAACATCATTTCACAGTACTGTACATATAGCCTACTGAACTTATGACCAAATCATGTCACAACCAGTCTGTCAGAACCAATCGTGGTAGTAAGTCGAGCACTAGCTGTATTGTGAAAATGGCCGTACTGCTCAAAGCAATTTATAGATTCAACAACTATCCCCATCAAGCTACCTATGATCCTCTTCACAGAACTGGAAAAAACCACCATAAACTTCATATGAAACCAAAAGAGAGCCTCCATAGCCAAGACAATTCTAAGCAAAAAGAACAAAGCTGGAGGCATCATGCCACCTGACTTCAAAGTACACTACAAGGGTACAGTAATCAAAACAGCATGGTACTGGTATCAAAACAGAGATACAGACCAATGGAACAGAACAGAGGCCTTGGAAGCAACGCCACACATCTACAGCCATCTGATCTTTGACAAGCCAGACAAAAATAAGCAATGGGGAAAGGATTCCCTGTTTAATAAATGGTGTTGGGAAAACTGGCTAGCCATGTGCAGAAAGCAGAAACTGGACCTTTCCTGACAACTTACTCTAAAATTAACTCCAGATGGATTAAAGATGTAAACATAAGACCTAACACCATAAAAACTCTAGACGAAAACCTAGGCAAAACCATTCAGGACATAGGCATAGGAAAGGACTTCATGACTAAAACACCAAAAGCATTGGTAACAAAAGCCAAAATAGACAAACGGGATCTAATTAAACTCCAGAGCTTCTGTACAGCAAGAGAAACAACCATTAGAGTGAACCGGCAACCAACAGAATGGGAAAAAATTTCTGCAATCTACCCATCTGACAAAGGGCTGATATCCAGAATCTACAAAGAACTAAAACAGATTTACAAACAAACCCATTCAAAGGTGAGTGAAGCACATAAACAGACACTTTTCAAAAGAAGACATTTATGAGGCCAAGAAACACATGAAAAAATGCTCATCACCACTGGTCATCAGAGAAATGCAAATCAAAACCACATTAAGACACCATCTCACGCCAGTTAGAATGGTAATCATTAAAAAATCTGGAGACAACAGATGCTGGAGAGGATGTGGAGAAATAGGAACACTTTTACACTGTTGGTGGGAGTGTAAATTAGTTCTACCATTGTGGAAGACAGTGTGACGATTCCTTAAGGATCTAGAAATAGAAACTCCACTTGACCCAGCAATCCCATTACTGGGTATATATCCAAAGGATTATAAATAATTCTATTATAAAGACATGCACATGTATGTTCATTGCACCACTGTTTAGAATAGCAAAGACCTGGAACCAACCCAAATGCCCATCAATGACAGACTGGACAATGAAACTGTGGCACATATATACCATGGAATACTATGCAGCCATGAAAAACGATGAGTTCGTGTCCTTTTTAGGGACATGGATGAATCTGGGAACCATCATTCTCAGCAAACTGACACAACAGCAGAAAATCAAACACCGCATGTTCTCACTCATAGGTGGATGTTGAACAATGAGAACAAGGAGAGAAGCATCACACACCAGCATCTGTTGGGAGGGACAGGGAAGGGACAGTGGGCGGTCGGGAGATGGGGAGAGACAGTGTGGGGAGAAATGCCAGATATAGGTGACAAGGGGATGGGGGCAGCAAACCATATTGCCATGTATGTACCTATGCAACAATCCTGCATGTTTTGCATATGTAACCCAGAACCTAAAGTGCAATAAAATATATGCATATTTAAAAAAATAATAAATAGATTAATAAAAATTAAAAAAATCTCCATAGTAAAGATTCCTGGATGACCTATGCCATCATGATTCAATCAGTGTTGATTAATTATAAAAGTTTTGATATTTTAAATTGAACAAGTGTTGCAATAATTAAAGACCAATGCCAGACTACAATGAAGTTATGACTACAGTTAAGTAGGTAGCATAGGCCAGGCATGGTGGCTCACACCTGTAATCCCAGCACTTTGGGAGGCCAAGGCAGGAAGATCACTTGAGGTCAGGAGTTCAAGATCAGCCTGACCAACATGGTAAAACCTCGTCTCTACTAAAAATATAAAAATTAGGTAGGTGTGGTGATGCACACCTGTAATCCCAGCTACTTGGGAGGCCGAGGCAGGAGAATTGCTTGAACTCAGAAGGCATAAGTTGCAATGATCTGAGATATTGCACCAGTGCCCTCCAGCCTGGTTGACAGAGGGAGACTACATCTCAAAAAAAAAAAAAAAAAAAAAAAAAAAAGGAGGTAGCATAATCTTGGAGGAAACAAAGCAAAAACATAGAATCACAGGATTCGAAATGACACTTTAAGGACATATGTTGATGATATATTCTCCGAGTGGATGCTAGGCTGGTAGGGTGTTTGCAATTTGGCCTTGAGAGAGAGGATACATATAACACTAAACACACACACACACACACACACGCACACACACACACACACACCCCTCAACGATAAAAGCAGCATATACCAAGGGACAGTCTAATCTCAGTTCACAGTGAAAAAGAGAATGCCAAGTTCTGAAAAGAATGGCCTTTCTGTCAGGGAGGGAACACTAGCAGCACCTTGAGTGTTATCTGGATATAACTTGCATGTCTCTTTCATGCTTTTTGAGTTAAAAAAAATATTCTTGATTCACAAAGTGCACTAGTTTAAATACAGCATGATCTTGGGAGTGAATTATACATAGGTCACACTTTCAGAAGTTTTGTGGGGGAAAATTAATGAAACTTTATGACCAATATGGAATGAATCCAATGCCTTGTTTTCAATCCCTTTTCATCTAAATGTTTCTATCCTAGAATTAAAGATATAAAGAAAACAAAAAAAAAAAGAAAAAATTTGTTTGTTTTTAAAGAGATTTGAGCATGATTAATTTTTTTTGTTGAATATATCCCAAATAAAAGGAGCGTAATACCTATGTATGCTGTTTTTAACACAATTTATAAAGCAAATACCTGTGTAGCTGGCATGGTGGTCAAGAAACTAAATACTTCCAGCCTTACAAAAGCCCCATGTGCCTTCAAAACCTGTGTTGATCTTTGCTTGGTCACTTCTTTGCTTTCGTTCACACTGGTACCATCATGCATGTATGCCTATGCAACACTGCTTATTTTGTGGGTTCCAGAACTTCCTACCCTTGGCATTACACCATATGCATTATTTTCATGTTGTATTCTTTTTCACACAACATGATCTTTGTGAGATCCACACACATTGCTGTGTCTGGATGCAGTTTATTCCTATGCACAGCTGCATAGTTTTCCTTTGTATAAATATACTGAGAGATGTTTAGATCTTGCATAAGATTCCCTTAGAAAGGAAGAGGTTGAGGGTCAATACGCAGGACTAATTCATAGACAGGCGACTGGCAAAGGCGGGGTGAGGTCAGAGACTGGCATGAAACAGAAGGAAGGACTTGTTTTTGTCCTGCCAGGATGAGGGAGTCATGATTGGATAGCAAATTATTTTTTCAGCGAAGTAGGAGCTGAGGTCAATCTTGTGAAATGGGAAAGGGAAAGAACATACAAATTCTACCAAATAGCTACTGTAAGGGAAGTTAAGAGACTTCCCAGAGAGAGCTGAGGCCTGAGCAGAGTCACAGAACATGGCTCTAAGCTGCCAACAGCAACTGATTTGAGTGGATAATTCCCTCAGGCAGCCATCAGCATCCCAGTTTTAGTAGGAGGGCAAGAGGACGGGAAAAGCTGTGAAATTGGTGAAGTTAAAGAATGTAAGTTCAAATGCTGAGTCTGCTACTTACTAGGAACCAGCAGGATAGCTGATCCTTCTGAACCTGTTTCCTCATCTAAAAAAGTGGACATAAGATCTGTTGTAAAACATTTGTGGTGATAAGTACAGCATCCTATGTCAAAATCTTGACACAACAGGAGCCCAATTATTTGAAGTATCATTAAAAAAACATTCTTAGTGGATTATTAACCATAAAACCACAATGTCATTGTTAGAAATGACATATTCTTAATATTCACATATTAGACTAATGCTGTATAAACTCACAGAAAGAATTTCCAATTCTGTGTGTTAATAACTCAAGATGGAAATGCCAGCGCTTACATTTACTGTATCAAATGTGCCAGGAAGGCCACTTGTCAACCACAGGCACAGGTGCCTAAAAACACAGGCAGGCAGAACACACTCAGGCCACACTCCCAACCTCTGATCTCTGAGGGTAAAATGTTACAAAGGCTCAGATCCACAGTCGGAGAGGCTCATGTCACCTCCTCTGCCCCATCTGTGGCCTTTTCCCCATGCCCCATTATCACCACTCAACCCAAGCTTCAGGTATTTGAAACTGCATGCAAACTCTCTCTCTCCTTTGCATTACACCATAATCATTATTTTTTTCTCTCTCTCTCAAACACACACACATACACACACACGCGCACACAGCACTGCTGGAATATCCCTCCTATCTTCCTTTGTTTGGTTAAATCTTACTCATCCTTCAGGACTCGGCAAAGATACCAACTTTTCCTGGAAACTTTTCAGGAAATCCCTCAACTGGATCCAGAGACACTCACGTAACCACCTATGGCTCTCAGAACATATCTTTCTGTACCACTAAATTAACTTTCTAGGTATCATGCATCTCTTTCACCAACTGAGCTTCTGGGAACGGTGCTGGGTCTTACACCTAGCACAGCGCTGGCTGCTTAAGGGCATTCAATACATGCTTGTTCAGTGAAAGAACAAAAACTGAGAAAAGAAAGGAACATAAACCATTTCCGGGTGATATGGTTTTGTTGAAGACTTAAGTAATTATTTTATTGAAGATATTAATGCAAACTCTTTTACTTATTCACAAATCTTACATTTCTACAGTATTTAAGTACATAGCTATCTCTTCTATTCAGAAGAAGCCCTTAAAACGCAACATAAAAATTTCATTAACTACTTATGTGACCTTACTTTAAAATACTGAAGTAACACCAAACGGGGTTAACTAAATGAACACCAAATGTTTTATTCTTTTAGGGACTTGCAATGTGTTTGTATGTATCATAGAAGAGCAGTACTTTGATCATTCGGCCCAAATGTTCACATCAAGATAAAATTGTGCCTTTCAATTTAGCCAGGACTTCCTCGTAGATTTGGTACAGTTTTTTTGTTTGTTTGTTTGTTTGTTTGTTTTTAAATTGGGCAGTGTCCCTCCCCTCAAAGAGCTTCCTTTGCAAGGCTGAACTCCACCTCTGCTGGGTGGCTCACAGCCAGCTCATCCCTGAATTTCCACCAGTTATTAACAATGACAATTATACGAAGTCACAGGTAGTGAGAGAGAGCCCTGGTTTCTTTGCCACCAGGGGCTGACTTGATTTTTTAGAAATACGATAGCCAGGAACACTGTACTAAAATCCTTGGCACTTAACTCTGTGAACAAAAATTAGGAGCTGCTTGGAGCTGCTGTCAAAAGGAACCATGAAAATGCAAACAGCTGACCAATTACAGATGGCACATAAATGCTGGCCACAATCTAACACAGAGATTTTCCTCGTGCTCAGGATGTAACATCAGTTTGCTGCTTAACACAACATGGTTTTTAGTCCTTATAAAAAAGTCTTTTTTAGTGTTTGTAAATTAGCAGCAAAGAATTCTTAGATAAACGTGTGGGTGGTGGGGCTGAGAGGAAGAGGCAAGGTGTTAGGCTTGAATGTATATGGATCACTGTTCCGGAAATACTCAAAATAGGGATATCTGCTATTTTATTCCTCCCAAGATTTGTATCATCTATTTTGTTATCTAGTTTAAACAGTGCAGAAGCCCGGCCTAAGGAATACCATTTGATAGAAGACCCCTGCCCTCCTCATATATGTAGAGGCATATGTGTCCCAGGCTTAATTCAAGGGAAAAGACCAGGCTTTTTTCTGATATGTCTGATATGTCTCTCGGCAAGACCTGTTGTCTCACAGAAAGAAAAATCATTTCTTTATCCCGGTTCTGCATATATGTCTGGGAATAGGAGAAAGAATATCAGATGAATAGTTAGAAGACTAAAAGCTAAGCCTAAAGGAGGCAAAAACAGACCACCAACTGGATAATGGTCTCCAGAACACGAGGATGAAAAGTAAGGTCTCCTAATTCCTAATTCAGGGAAATTTAAACATTTCAGACTAATAAACTCTGTTCTCTTAGTTCATTTGCAATCCATGACTGAGATGTGCAAAGCAGACTAAAGCCCAGGCTGAGTCCTGCAGACTGTGAACCTCCACCGAGGGCCTGAAACAGCACAGGTGCGTTTTCAACCTCACTAAACTGTGCAACACTGGGCCCTGCCAAATCAGCCTCGGAACTGGCCACGTGCCTCCTAAGGTGGTCTACAAGCCCAGGGACCCGGGGCCTGCTCTCTAATGGCCTTTACACCGGTCATTACTGTTTCCTCTGGAGTGTCACGAGGTGGCTATGGAGAGGGAAGAAAGACTGGATGCCTCCTCCCAGCTTGGCATCACAAAGCCAATATGTCAGACTGTTGCCTGGGCTGCAAGGGCCAGCTTGTAGAGAAACTTGCGAGTAACGTCAGAAAGCCCACTTTGATTTTCTTGAGGTCATTTTTGTTTGAAAACCTTTTTAAAATTGAAACAGAACTTAATATAGAGTGCCCAGATTTTAAATTGTCTTCTTCACAAGCCAAGCATGCTTCTACAACAACCACCAGGTCAGAAAACAGAACATAAACCCAGAGGCCCCTCCATGCCTCTTCTTCCAGTCACTCCCCACAGGGGTGACCAGCAGGCTGAATCTTAATACAGGAGACCAGTGTTTCCTGATTTGTACCTTATATGAATGGGGTCCTTCAACTTACTATTGGTGTTTGGCTTCTTTCAATGAGCTTTATACCTGTGACCTTCACACCTGTGAGCTTCATCCAGGTTGTGTGTAGTTACAGCCACTCATTCTCATTGCTGGACAGCATCCCGCTGTGTGAATCAGACACAATTTATCCAGGCACTGTTGATGGGCGCTTGGGTAGATTCAGGTAGAGGCTATTATAAATAGTGCTGTGACGAACATTCTGTTACACGTCTTTTAGTGAACTGACGCACATATTTTTGGACATATGACGAGGAGTAGGATTGCTATATTTCTTAAAGTTATTTTTGGCATTTACTAGTTAATTGATGTTTACAACATTCTGTAAAAAAAAAGCACCAAGGTCAAGTCTCCATTAATGACACACAGAATTATCTGTTGTCCATTCATTCTTGAACTTTCTGCAGCATGTAGTACTATTACAACCGAGGTCAATGCCACTGTATCTATTTTAGTAAGCAGCATGATCATTTAAGATGCATAGTACCACATTATTTACTTTGGATTATTGCCCTGGCATTTCTAATGCAATCCTAAATCACCCTCCACCTCAGCCACTGCTATTAAGAAGAAATTAAGAAAATTCAGAAATAACAGCTAGTTCTTATAAATAGGCAATGCACCTCTTCCATCTGGCTCCACATAAAGACAGGCAAATGAATATTAAATCTGACATATGCAGGCACTGAATTATAATAACAGAAACTGGAATATGATGCTATAATTATTATACCATCAAAATGAGAATAATTGAGACAAAGGGATAATTAAAATCATCCTACCCAGCTTAATACTTTTGTAAGTAAAGCTTTTATTCCAGATTGCTGATTTGTAAGTTTCTTATTGCTATTTCATAACTTATGATCAGCACTTTCACAGTCCTACACACCAAAGGGGAGGAATACATTCAAGTAGCTGCTGCTTCTTTATTTTTTAAACAAACTGTAAGAGCTACCATTGTCTTCCGTGTGTGTGTGTGTGTGTGTGTGTGTGTGTGTATTTTGGATTGGAATCAAAAGTTCATGGTTTGAAAGTAATTCTGAGGATCATTTGTCTTGGTTTTGTCTCAAGTGATAAAACTGTTTTTAACAGTCTCCTTAACAGCTGATTATCCAGATGTAGTAGGTCTGTGGGTCATTTATGATCAGTTTCCCTTTCTGACATAAAATCTTCCTAATCTACAAGTGAGAGGCATAATTTTAACTACCACTCCAGTTCTGCATATACATCTGGGAATAGGAAAAAGAGTATCAGATGAATAGTTACAAGATATTTAATTTAAAATCAGCTCTACCACTTATAAGTTGTGCAGTGATGAGAAGACACTATCTGTCCAAGACTCACTTTTTAAATTCATAAAATAGAAATAATAAAACATCATAAGGCTGCTCTGTGTATTAAATAACATATGTGAAAATATTCTGTAAGTGGTTAAATAATACACAAATGTAACATGTTATTATGATTGTTGTTATTGGCTTATATAATAGACACTTTCTAAAGGAAAAAAAATCAACATTCAAACTTTGAATCAAATTTCGCCCATCCTATTGTCTGCACTACAAATAACTTCCAAAAATAAGTTGTACGATCAACTTGACATGGTTTGGCTGGGCCCCAACCAAATGTCATCTTGAATTGCCATGTGTTGTGGGAGGGACCCAGTGGCAGGTAACTGAATCATGGAAGCAGGTCTTTCCCATGCTGTTCTCATGAGAGTCAATAAGTATCATGAGACCTGATGGTAATATAAGAGGGAGTTTCCAGGCGCAAGCTCTCTTTTTGCCTGCCACCATCCATGTAAGACATAATATTGCTCTTCCTTGCCTTCCACCATGATTGTGAGGCCTCCCCAGCCACGTGGAACTGTAAGGCCAATTAAATCTCCTTCTTCTGTAAATTGCATAGTCTTGGGTATGTTTTTATCAGCAGCATGAAAATGGACTAACACACAACCTTATTCTCACTCATAAAAGGAAGATTGGCCATGGCTGCATTATCTCCTTGAATTACAGCCATTACCTTTAAAAAACGGTGTTTATCCCAAAGTTTAAGAAAACAATCTCCATTAGAATTATATATTTAAATCTAACTTATATATAAGAAAAAATCTATAGAAAGTGACAAACTTCCTAAGCTTACGAACGTTATTTCTTAGGAAAAAATAATCAATTTTAATTCACATTACAGAGTTTTCCATGCATTCAGATTAGTTAGGATAAATTCTTCCATGACTTAAGTAATTCCAGGAAATCAGAGCAAGTTAATTAAAGAATTATATTTTCTTTTCTCCTGTACCTAGTAGACAATGGAAGGGTCATTAATCTTGATTCTTGAGGCATCTTTAGGAAAGGGGGTTATTCTAACCCAGTTCCTGGTGCTAGCAAGCGTTTTGCAATTATGGCCATACATCTGGAATACAGATCCTGGACTCATGATATCTACATTTCATTAAAAAGTGAAATGCACATATGAATAAGTTTCTTGCAACTGAAATTGGTCCTGTCCAGGCAGTATGCTGTAGATCTTAGATAATTATGTTGAGATATATCTCTAAGAGTAAACAATATTGATATGGTTTGGCTGTGTCCCCACCCAAATATAATCTTGAATTGTAGCTCCCATAATCCCCAGGTGTCATGGGAGGGACCTGGTGAGAGGTAATTGAATCATGAGGGTGGGTCTTTCCTGTACTGTTCTTGTGATAGTGAATAAGTCTCATGAGAGCTGACAGTTTTATAAAGGGCAGTTCCCCTGCACAAACTCTCTTGCCAGCCACCATGTAAGATGTGCCTTTGCTACCCCTTTACCTTCCACCATGATTGTGAGGCCTCCCCAGTCATGTGGAACTGTGAGTCCATTAAACTTCTTTTTCTTTATAAGTTATCCAGTCTTGGGTATGTCTTTATTAGCAGCATAAGAACAGACTAATACAAATATCACAGATATTTTAACTAAAAAGGAAGTAAGAAATCACCTAATCCAATCATCTTGTTTTGCAGATAAGGAAACCAAGGCCCAGAGATTATGTGAATTTGCCCTTTGGTCTACTACCTGGCATTACAAGGATTATTCTTAAATTACTCTTAGTTAATGGCTAGGTCCACTTGAAATTGTTTTTCCTTAGAAAAAATAAGTGAAGAAATGACATTTCCCATTCCAGAGATGTTTATGTGTTAGAATCAGCAAGTGTGTGAACTCCTTGGGGTCAAGACTTCATAGCTGCCATGTCTTCCATCATCCCCAATGTAAGGAAGATCCATATCAGGCTGGTAAATGGTGATGAAGATGGTAAGAACAGAGGTCAGGAAAGCTGTCCAGGAGACATAACGCAGTCCGCATATGAAAACATCTCAGTGGAGGCACGAAAGATGAAACTAGCAATTTAGAACATTCGTTCAAGCAACTTTTCTAGTACTCAGAGGGATAGGATGAAGAATGGAAAAAGATGAGAGTCATGAGGGATAGATGTAGAGGATCCAAAGTCATTTAATAGAAATTCTAGAGAGAACATAGTTAGAATAGAAATAGAACTTGAAAAAATACTGAGAGAAAAAAATGGTCTCATACAAAGGAGGACATTTGCCTCAAACTGAAAACAGTATTAGAGGTAAATTTAACAAAAGGAAACTAAATATAGACATATATGGGGTGATTTTAAATTAATACACGGTATACACATCAATACATGCAGTATCCTATCAATACATGGTAGCAGGAGACTTTGCTATCGTGGTAAAAACCAGAAGATGATAGCAAGCAACAGGACAGAGCTGTGAAAGAAAAAGGTCTGGGTTTAAACACCTGTCTCCCATCAAATTGCTTTCAAGAGTGAAATGCATTTTCTAAAATGCAAAGATTTTAAATGTAATATGCAGGTACCTAGACAAATCAAAACAACGCTTGAAAAGAAGTGTGCTAGAACAAGGAATACAAGATATTAAGTAAAGAAATAAGGAGGAAATTGAGGCTGGAAAGGATGAGAGATTACCACTGGAATCAGTAAATTACATAGAAATAAAGGTGTATAGGAGTTTTAAATATGATTGCAAAATTTGTTTGTGTCTTTCTTTTTCCTTTCCAATAGTTGATCTCCATTGCTTTAAAAATGGAAGGAAAAAAAGAGTAAGGTCTGTAACCTGAAATCTAATTAACACAACTAGGTATACTGAATTAGGAAAAGAAAAGATAAACATTTAGCATTGCCTCTTTCCCAAAACAAAGCCAAAGGTTAGTGTTCTCTAATGACTTTGCTAAGTACGTAAATGTGGGTTTACAAATGCATCTGAAAAAAACATTAGAATAACCAATAGAATAATGAAAAACATTTGAGTAGATAGATGCCCTTACTTCTAAACTAGAAGTTATTAACAAACAAAATGAGAAAGGAAGGAAGAGAGGGAGGGAGGGAGGGAGAGAGGGAGGGAGTGAAGGAGGAAAAGTAGGCAAAGGAGGGTCCCCTTCTTTGTCCTATCACCAGCAGCAACAACACAACAAAGGAAACAAAATATTTAAGGCATAAAGCAAGTTGGCGTATGTACAATTTATGTAGTAATTTTAACAATAACTGCAAATAGGTTAAACTCTCTTAACAGCAGGAAAATGTTCTTAAATGAGATTTTCTTTCTTTTTTAAAAAATAATTTTATTATTAAAATAATTTTTGTTTTGTTTTGTTTTGTTTCTTTTGGAGACAGGTTCTCATTCTGTTGCCCAGGCTGCAGTATGGTGATGTGATCTCAGCTCTCTGCAGCCCCGACCTCCTGGGCTCAGGCAATTCTCCCACCTCAGCCTGCAGAGTAGCTGGGATTACAGGCACATACCACCATACTCCACTAATGTTATTTATGTTTTGGAGAGATGTGTTTTACTATGTTGTCCAGGCTGGTCTCCAACTCCTGGGTTCAAGCAATCCTCCTGCCATGGCCTCTCAAAGTGTTGAAATTACATACGTAAGCCACTGTGCCTGGCCCTCTTTTTAAGACAGTTATGTATGCTTTTCACAAAAAGCATATCTAAATGAAATACTATGAAAGCCTAAAAATAATAGAACAGGCAAATAATTTTTCAACATCCACATGCACACACATGAATTTGGTTTGGCACTATTAATAGGAGACAAAGAAGAAGTCAAGGGAAAATAAAGGACTAAAAGTCATTTCTAACTAATATAGAATCCAGACCAAAGACACAAGTCTTAAAATTCATGCACCAAATAATATAATATGTGGTCAGTGTAACTTGATAATTTTTAACAACATAAAAAACTATTTTATATTTTATTGAAGGACAAATGACAACAAAAAAAACTGTATATTCTGTCTGATTCTACTCGTGAAAAAATATGTATGTATGTATGTGGAAAAAAACCCAAAAAGACAAAGATTGAAAGCATATAACTTTGTAGTTGGATTATGAGGGGTTTTTATTTATTTGTAAATGCTTCTTTATATTGTCTAAATTTTCAATATTGACCATAGACTAATCTTGTAATAAAATGGTGTCATTTTAAAATAATGTATGATTGTAATATTTCTAACTTTTTAAAGAGAATGAAGTTTCTTTGTCTATATTTTACTTTGATTTTGGTTCTCAAGGTTACTTAAAATTACCAGATTTCATCATTTTACCTTCTCCTTAAATCAATATACTGCTCTTCTCACACAGAAATAAATCAAAGCCCTATCTGCTTTCCTCATAAGGTAACAGTTCCTATAACCTTGGCAATTTATGTAATTTGGAATGTTGCACTTAATAAAATCCTTACAATGTATCAAATAATACGGTTCCTTCAGAAACCAGTGCCCTAGTTGCTACAAAATTAAGCATTTCATATACAATTTTTTTCTTAAAGAATTTAGGAAAAGCCATCGAATTCTCACATAATTATATCCCAGTTCAGTAAAATCAGACCTATACAGTAACCTTGAAGAATTTTATAGTAATGGATAGAATTGATTTAAAGACCCGTGACTGATCTTTGGTTATATTATCAATGCTTTTACTAAATTGGGTAATTAATCATGTCATTTTGAGAATTAAAAGGGTCTTTAAAATCAGATACTCTTTTTCCTTTTGCTTATTAAAGTAAACATACATCTGCACGTTTATTTTTCAATTTCCACCCATTTCAATTTCACTGTGTGGTAACACGATGTCAAGGAAAATGACAGACCAAGTGACAAAGGAATCAGATAAATGTAAGCACATGTCACTGAGGTGCTCTCCTGGCATGATAAAAGTTTTAACTGAAGGTGACACTAAATTATGAAGTAGTGTGCATAAAAATTAAAGCCACGCCTTTGGGAACCCTTTTGAAATAGTGTTTCTATCAGCCACTGTAAATTCACAAAATTTACAGAGCCTAACTAAACAAAAAGTAAATTTTTGAGAGCTTTTACTTTCTGTATCAAGCTTGTCTAGCCTGTGGCCCATGGCTGCATGTGGCCTAGGATGGCTTTGAATGCAGCCCAACACAGATTCGTAAGCTTTCTTAAAACACTATACATTTTTTTGGGTAATTTTTTTTTTTTAGCTCATCAGCTATCATCAGTGTTAGTGTATTTTATGTGTGGCCCAAGACAATGCTTCTTGTTCCAGTGTGGCTCAGGGAAGCCAAAAAAGCGGTCACCCCTGATGAACCTGCTATTGTGATGAGGCAGAAAAACTAGAGAGAATAAGAAATGAAACCATAAACTATTAACTAAATTATTATTTGGTAGGTAAACAAGGTTTTAAGAATAAGTTAGGCATGGCAGATTGGAAAATTGAATTCATCCTTTCTCCTTTCTCTCCCTACTAAAATAGCAATAAATGAATAAAAGACTATAAATTTATAGACAAAGCACGATGCTGGCAGATGAGAGAAGTGAACATATTTTTAAAGATAAAAAACAGATAAGCTGAGAGCCAAGAGTCTGCAGACAGAGGATGCTATAAAAACACACCAGGAAAAGTTTGGAACCATCTTCTTTGATGGAAGTAACTTTCTTACCCCAAGGACAAGGTCTCCTGAAGGTGGCAGAGGGGAGTCTCCTCTGCAGTGGGACTGGGTCCTGCCGGCCACCCCTCCCAGGATTTCACCATTCATGGGCTCCAGAAGTGCACACAAAGCCTCATGCCAGCATTTTTGGTGCCTCACTCTTAAAACTGAACAAAACAAAGACTAACAGAATTTGAGAAATGCGTTTAATACAATGGGAAGAAGCCGACCAACTTAAGCAAAAACAAATCAAAACAAAAATATTAAAAAAACAAAATGAGTCAGTGCAGGGAGCAGAAAAACAACTGCAGACATTATCAGAGAGGTAAGAAAAGATATGCAATCTATCCAGCAAGAACAGGATACAATAAAAACAAATCAGTGAATAAGAATGTGTTCTCAGAAACAAACAAACTAACAAAAAACACAGTATAATCAAAAATGTCAACTGAAGGATTAAAAGAGAAACTTGAGGAAATGTTTCATAAAAGAGAACACAAGACAAGGAGTGAAAAAGCTCTGAGCATCAGATGAGGAAAGCAGACAGAGCAAATAGAAAAGAGAATAGTATTAAGAAATAGAATGAGAACACCTCCCAGAAATAAAAAAGGTTAAGTTTCCAGATTGAAACAATGAATGGACAACAGGTTAATGTCAAATCACCAGGGATTAAAGAAAGCTCTAAAAATGCCCAGGGAGGTGCAATTCTTGTAGAGGGTGGGGGGGTGGGGTGGATGGAGCATGGGAAGAGGAACAATTCCATGGGTGGATTGAAATTTGAACAAAAGCAGACATCTCAACAACAAAAAAGTAAATATAACATGGAATGATACCTTCAATATTCTGAAGGAAAAGGATCTCCCACTGGAATTCTACCCATGGCCGAGGAGACACATAAGCTATTTTAGCTAGCAAAGTAACTCCCTCCCACAAACTCTCTCCCAAAAAGCCAGGAAATAGAGAATTTAAATTGGTGAAAAGAAGTCTCCAAGCCAGGAATAGAAACTCAAAGGGAAGGGAGGCAAAGGGAATTCCAGGATGGAGGAAAGACCTGGAAGGCAGATAATGCAGCAGGTCTGGAGAGAAAGCAGTTCAGATGGAGGAAGGACAGAGGGCTACATGTGGGTGAGAGGGGGATTAATGGACTCCCTGACGTGTCTGGCTGTAGCTGAGTCAAAAGCCAGATGGAGAAGTTTGTATTTTTAGGTCACATTGTGATAGGACCACAGGGTGTTCAGTCAAAGCCAACCCAACAGGCAGGACGATGGCTGAGGAAATGCTTTCCTTGAATGGGAAAGGCTACTTCCAAGGATGACAAGAGACACATGCCTAAGAGATCAGGGGTCCGAAGGGGTTCCCACAGGCCTCAATTGAAAGGAAGGTCAACGATGCAAAACAAACCCTTACATGTAAAGTCAGAGCAACTGAGCAAGAATTTCAAGAGCTGCACCTCTAGTTCCTTCCAGAAGGGGTGTCTTAAATCTCAGAATAATGCATGGACTGTCCAAAACAGTTTCTCAGCTATACTGGTGCCTATTGTTTTATTCCTCTAGTATTATTGTTTTGTTTCAAAAAATCAATGCGTGGATACTCTTAACAATTTACTGGGTTTTTTTGTGTGTGTGGTAAAATTCGCTCATTTTATCATTCACTTGGATATTTCTTCTCTTTTTGTAATCATTTTTTAAAAATTTTATAACATTTTGAATTGAATGTTGAATTAGTTCATTTTCATTCTTTCTTATTGAGAAAGGTACAGATTTCTCTCTGAATATATGTACTATGACATCCTAAAAGTTTATCTCTTCAGTGTTCTCATTACATTACGTCTAGATTTTCTGAGATCAGGTCTGGGTTCTCCTTTGATCGCATGATTGCTTAAGTTATAGTTATAAATTGTTTGCATGTGTTCTAAGTGACTGGATTTTTTTTTCTCAACAATTTCTTATTTCACTGCATTTTGATCGAGAATAGGTCTGATGTTTTGTTTAGAGAATTTACTGAGTGGTGTGTGGCCTAACAGTAGAGTTTTGAAAAGTGCTTTTGGGCAGATTTATTCTGTTTTCAGCTTAATGTATATCTATAGTCACTCTTCTTCCTTTTCTTAAATCATATTATTCAGATTCTGTATATTCTTATGTCTGTTTTGCCTGTTTACTCCATCACTGTCTGAAATGGGTGAATTAAAGTCTCCTTATATTATTCTATTTCTCCTTATATTTTCCGCAGTTATACTTTCCAAAACATGAAAGTGAATAAAGACTATGTCTGTTTAAATCTCATCATGAAATTAAATCTTTTGTAGTTTAAAGAACTCTCATTTACAGATGAGGAAATGAAGTTAGGAATAGTGGGACGATTTGCCTCATATTACATAGTGAATGGTCAGTCTGGATGTTCAATTCAGGTGCGTTCCAGGCCTTGAACATAACTAGTGAGACTGATGCCCCCCACCTGCCACACACACACACATTTACTCACAAAGAAGAAAAGATGTGAAAAGAAGAAAACATCTGAAATAATTTCCATCATTATTTTTGAGCCGACATAACTATTCCAGATAAATCCTGAATAGAGGCTGAGTTGTCCTATAAGTCTCCACTAAGAGCACCCAAAAATATCTTAGATTTATCTGACACTCCCCACCTTCTGAGCAGCAAATGCTCCTCTTCTGTTTGTACTGTTTAAAGTTTGATACTTTAGCCATGTGTGCCGACCCTGTGTCCCACACAGGAGTCCTGGGGCAAGAGGTCTACACATTGTGACAATATCTGGCTCTCAATGTAAATGACATAATTATTGGTTCCTAAACAAATTTCCTGTGTATGTTTTATGACACAGAGGTAGATGAAGTCTTCTGGCATCCGTATTCTACTCTTTTGAATAAAAAAGACTTCATATCTAATCCTGCACCTTGGCTCAAAAGTAAATTTACATCTTGTAGACCCAATATTGTCATCTCTAAACATTCTTATGTTAACAAATACACCTACTTCATTTTATTCACTATGTAAATTCATTCAAATAAAATGCAAATTGTGTGATAATTGTGTGCCAAAGTCCTATTTTCATAAAGATAAGAACTGATGCAATTTATTTCAAATAATAGTTTATGCATATTCTATATGAATTCCATACAAGTTTGAGTATTATTGCTAACCCCCTGACTATTTTAATAAAAACTAAAATAAACCTGTCTGACATCCATCTAAAAAGGACACTCAGGGTCCACCTGATCTATTAAAGTGATGTATTATTTTCAAATGTCCTTAGTGATATCTTGATGTCATCGTTCTCCTTGTCAGCTGTACAAAATAAGATGCTGACAACTTATTTTAAGAATACTGTTTACTTCCTTTCAAAACACCAAGGCTTCAATATCAAAATCAGAAATTCTGATTTGAAATGTTAAAAACAACATTCTACTTGCAAGTGCTCCACTGCCTGGGAGCATTTTATAGACAAGCAGCTGAAATTGCCACCTTCCTTAAAGTAGAGCACTACATTTTCACTCTTTCCTCCAGGCTTTGGAAGCAGAAATCAACCAAGTTGTTTTATACCGATCCTACCCAAACTGGAGGCACTTTCTCTCTCTCTTTTTATTTTTTATTTTATTTTATTTTTCCTATTCTTCTTCTTTTTCTTAAATATAAGAATATTTGCCTAAGACTTTTCTGGACCAGAGACTGCAAGAAGCGTCTTGTAAAATGATGCCTCTCTAGTAAAGGTACATATCTACGACAAGAGGAAAAAACCTTTTATTTTGAAATACGCAAGTTTTACTTATTTAAATTCATTAGGAAACTCAAGCTAGAAGTGATAATTATATTAATAGTGCATCTAGGAATCTGAGAGAATACAGTAAAGATTTAAACATCTTATCTCTTCCTTACCATCTCTGACATAAAAGAACAAAATGTATAATGATAATCTTGGGTGTTTTAAGGCAAATTTCTAGCAGGCACGTGCGTATGTGTGTGTGTGTGTACATGTGCATGTATACAGTATTCTCGACAGATACTACCCAAGATAAGTACTGAAGAACAATACTTTCAATCTTTTAGGCCTATATAAAATTTAGACTACAATAATACAAATATAGAAAAATGCAAGGATTATGAATGGTACCAATATTTTACAGTTAATTGCAAGATAATTTTAGTAAATTCTTAAGCTATACACATAGTTACATTCATAAATTGATTGGGTAAAAAACAATGATTAAATGATTAAAGGAAGAGAGACATATCCAGCATTTACTAGAAATAGCCTACGTTACCGATGACCTGTACTCTTCATTGACATCCTTTCAGCCAACAGTAACCCATCAAAGATTTATCCTCATTCCTTGAATACAAGGAATTTTGAATTCCTTGTATTAAGACAAAATAGTGTACAATATAATAAAATCTGTTTGCATTTCCTTTCACAGGCAAGTTAAAATGCATTTACCTAATGGTTTACATGCCTTATAACCCCTCAACAAAAATGCAAGGTCAAGAACACCCAGTTCTCTCACTTTTGTCTTTTCCATTCTAGATAGATGCTAGATGCAGGTACCCATTGCTTTTCATTTCATTTCTGAGACCCTGGAATCTTGAAGCTTTTGGAGACCTTGCTCTTACTTGAGTGCTCTTTAATAATGAGGTCTAACCTGAGAAGAGCAATGAGAATTCATCACCCCAGCAGTCCTGCACGTGCATCAGACCTGAAGACAGGATCGCCTCTCAGGCATGCTGTCTCTCTAAAAACGCCCATTCTTCTCACTATCCCATCTTCAGTATTTCCTGTTTTTCTCTAAGCTTCAGAGAATGCTTTCCTCTAAACCCTTATGTTTATATCCTTCTCATTCATTCCGAAATTCTGAGGCCAACCTTTAAAGGCTACTTGGTAGATAAAATTAAGTAAAATATTCTCTTGATAAGTAGATAATACAAAGAAGAACATCAACTAGACCCCATTTACATTATATCAGATGAGCAAAAGTTCAGAGAAGCTGCTGGAACAAAGTGCAGCATGGCCACTCTGTCTGTGTCCACAGCCTTCTCAGAATCCAGCAGGGAGAGGTCAGTCAGCAACACATATACCCAGTGCAGGAGGCAAGCTGGCTTTGCTGAAGTGGAAGGAGAGGCTTGGGTGTGATGCTCCGCTACCTCTCAGAGCAGTCCAGGAATGATCGGTGTTATTTCAGCACCAGCTCCACAGGAGGGGCATCAGCAGAGAGCTCTGAGAGACAGAGCAACTGCAACACTGTGGTGTGACTAACTTTGAGGATAATGATTCAAGTTTTGAAGGAGGCATTAAGATGGCCAGTCATTTCACCGGAAGTACCTGTCACTCAAAATACTACAATGAAAGGGTGCAGTGTTCCAGACTCTCTCAGGGCTGTCTGACAGAATTCTCAGGGATGACGGAAATGTTCCATACGTTTGCTGTCCAATACAGTAGCCACTAGTCACAATGGCTGCTGAGCATGTGAAATATGGCCAAGTGTGCCTGAGGAACACAGAGGCAGGTGACTAGCGAGTATCATAGTGGGCTTTATAGCTCTAGATCATGGACACACACACACACACAGACATGCGCACGTGCGTGCGCGCACTCTCCCCCTACACGCAAACAGAAGGCCTGAGGAAGATGATCTCTGTAGCTATATCCTCCTATTGCTGTCTAGAAAGTGGCTCCATCAACTCCAGCAGGGCATCCTCCTAATCGTGGGCTTCTCCCTCCTCTCCCCTTACTCCCTCATTTTTCCTTTTTCCTCATTTCCTCCTCCCCTCAGACAGCACTATTGTTACAGTAGGTACAAAACATTGAACAGAATGTCAAAAAAATGTATTTATCTGGTAAAGTGAAAAAGAAAAAAAAATGTAGGTAGGTAGGTAGGCAGACATGAGCAAAGCAGGAGAGGCCCCCTACCCCAGGAATGTCAGGCAACCATCAGGTGATGGTCAGGTGGCTATTAAACTGTCCCTCTAGAATAATAATTGGTCACAGCTGGTGCCAGGGAAAGGCAGCCTCCCAACAGATAGAAAACGCCTGAAACTGGTTACCAGCAGCTTCCTGATAAGATCTCAGGAGCTGGGTGAGTAGGCCCAAGCATGCTCACTTAGAGGCAAATGCTGGAGTCTAACTGGCATATGATCTTTCTCTAGGAACATTCGACTGGTAAGCGAAAAATGCCTCCAATGAGCATGTCCACAACTCCAGTAAACACACTACATATATGGCCTGTATTCGTTCATTTTCACACTGCTGATGAGGCCACACCCGAAACTGGGAAAGAAAAAAAGGTTTAATTGGACTTACAGTTCCACATGGCTGGGGAGGCCTCAGAATCATGGCAGAGGGTGAAAGGCATTTACATGGTGGGAGCAAGGGATAATGTGGAAGAAACAAAAGCAGAAACCCCAATAAACTCATCAGATCTCCTGAGACTTGTCTACTATCACAAGAATAGAATGGGAAAGACCAGCCCTGTGATTTGATTACCCCCGGGTCCTTCCCACAACACATAGGAATTCTGAGAGATACAATTCAATTTGAGATTTTAAAGGACACACAGCCAAACCATATCATTCTACTCCTGGCCCCTCCAAATCTCATATTCTCATATTTCAAAACCAATCATGCCTTCTCAACAGTCCCCCAAAGTCTTAACTCATTTCAGCATTAACCCAAAAGTCCACAGTCCAAAGTCTTAGGTGAGACAAGGCAACTCTCTTCTGCCTATAAGCCGTTAAAATCAAAAGCAAGCTAGTTACCTACTAGATACAATGGGGGTACAGGTATTGGATAAATACAGCTGTTCCAAATGGGAGAAATCGGCCAAAATAAAGGGGTTACAGGGCCTATGCAAGTCTGAAATCCAGCAGGGCAGTCAAATTTTAAAGCCCCAAAATGATCTCCTTTGACTCCAGGTCTCACATCCAGGTCACACTGATGCAAAAGGTGGGTTCCCATGGTCTTGGACAGCTCTGCACCTGTGGCTTTGCAGGGTACAGCCTCCCTCCTGGCTGCTTTCATGGGCTGGTGTTGAGTGCCTGCAGCATTTCCAGGTGCATGGTACAAGCTGTCAGGGGATCTACCATTCTGGGGTCTGGAGGATGGTGGCCCTTGTCTCATAGCTCCACCAGGTGGTGTCCCAGGAGGGACTCTGTGTGGGGGGCTCTGACACCATATTTCCCTTCCACATTGCCCTAGCAGAGGTTCTCCATGAGGACCCCATGCCTGCAGCCAACTTTTGCCTGGGCATCCAGGTGTCATTTCCATACATCTTCTGAAATCTAGGCAGAGGTTCCCAAACCTCAATTCTTGACTTCCATGCAACTACAGGCTCAACACCATGTGAAAGCTGCCAAGGCCTGGGGCTTCCACCCTCTGAAGTCACAGCCCAAGCTCTATGTTGGCCCCTTTCAGCCATAGCTGGAGCAGCTAGGACACAGGGCACCAAGTCCCTAGGCTGCACACAGCACAGAGACCCTGGCCCAGCCCACAGAGCCACGTTTTTCTCCTGGGCCTCTAGGCCTGTGATGGAAGGGGCTGGCGTGAAAGACTCTGACATGGACTGGGACATTTTCCCCATGGTCCTGGGGATTAACATTAGGCTCCTTGCTACTTATGCAAATTTCTGTGGCAGGCTTGAATTTCTCTTCAAAAAATGGGTTTTTCTTTTCTACTGCATCGTCAGGCTGCAAATTGTGTAAACTTTTATGCTGTTTCCCTTTTGAAACAGAATGCTTTTAACAGCACCCAAGTCACCTTCTGAATGCTTTGCTGCTTAGAAATTTATTCTGCCAGATACCTTAAATCATCTCAAGTTCAAAGTTCCCAAACCTCTAGAGCAGGGACAAAATGCCACCAGTTTCTTTGCTAAAACATAACAAGAGTCACCTTTGCTCCAGTTCCCAACAAGTTCCTCGTCTCCACTTGAGACAGCCTCATCCTTATTGTTCGTCTCACTATCAGCATTTTTATCAAAGCCATTCAACAAGTCTCTAGGAAGTTTCAAACTTTCCCACATTTTCCTGTCTTTTTCTCAGCCCTCCAAACTGTTCCAACCTCTGCCCTTTATCCAGTTCCAAAGTCGCTTTCACATTTTCCTGTGTCTGTTCAGCAGCACTCTACTGATACCAATTTTACTGTATTAGTCTGTTTTCACACTACTGATAAAGACATACTCAAGACTGGGAAGGAAAAAGGTTTAATCAGAGTTACAGTTCCATATGGCCAGGGAGGCCTCAGAACCATGGTGGGAGGTGAAAGGCCCTTCTTACATGGCAGCAGCAAGAGAAAATGAAGAAGAAGCGAAAGTGGAAACCCCTGATAAACCCATCAGGTCTCATGAGATTTATTAACTATCACAAGAATAGCATGGGAAAGATCGGCCCCCATGATTCAATTACCTCCCCCGGGTCCTTCCCACAACACGTGAGAATTCTGGAAGATATAATTCAAGTTGATATTTGGGTGGGGCTACAGCCAAACCATATCACAGCCCCTCCCAAATGCTGGCAGGCCACTGCACATGTGGACAGTCCACTCCAAGGAAGAATCAGGATGAGGCAGGAGAATAGGGTCTGGAGCCAGGGAACCTAAGGCTGATTCATGCTGACTTCCTAGAACTAAACCAAAAGAAAAACCCCAACTTTCCACATGTAAGTAACAAAAGGACCAGAGGCTACTCCTTTTGCACCTCCCACCCCTGCTTTTCTGCATGAAAGATGGAAAATTGAAAGTATTTCTGATTGGTTGCTGTTTGCAACCAATCACATGTTTGCATAGGAGTGTAACTTTGTAGCTTCACTCAGCCTCTGATTGGTTGCTTTCCACAATCAGTCAGACTGATTGTGGCCCACTACTTCATCTACATAGTGTACACCAAGTAACTAACAGGAAATCTTTAGGGAGTATTTAAACCCCCCAAAAATTCTATACTGGGGCTCCTGAGCCCCTGTGCTCGGGCCCACTCCCACCCTGCGGAGCGTACTTTCATTTTCAATAAATCTCTGCTTTCATTGCTCCATTCTTTCCTTGCTTTGTTTGTGTGCTTTGTCCAATTCTTTGTGCAGGACACCAAGAACCTGGACACCCTCCACCAGTAAATGGGGAGAAGAAATGCAACTCCTGGAATTATGCCAATGTATAAATACCTCAAGGCAAGGTCTAAATGGCACACTTGACTCTCTCAAGTTGTCCTCTTGGCCCTCTTCCAAGTGCACTTTAATTCCTTTTCCTCCTGTTCTAAAACTTTTTAATAATCTTTCACTCCTGCTCAAAAACTTGCTTCGGTCTCTCACTCTGCCTTATGCCCCTCAGACAAATTCTGTCCTCTGAGGAGGCAAGAACAGAGTTGCTGCAGACCCGCACAGACTTAACACTGCTAACACTAAGACGTCTTCACTGGGTCCAGCTCCACTTTTACAATGCGAGTCCCACAGATTTGCACAAGTCACCAAGCAGTTTTCATGTCTTTATTTCTTTTTCATGGATACTATATTTTTTCTTTTAAGTGTTAATAGATTCACACATATCACATGTATATTCATGTGTGCTATTTGGGAGTGCTTATCATTATTCTTATAGTGGCATTTCCTTTGATTCAATTAAAAATATTTCAGGCATTAGTTTCCAGGATTGCCAGATAAGCCCCTGATAACGCACAGACTTCCTGTATTACACTTAGATCCTTTATTCAAACAAATGTTTTCTTGCTTCAGGTATTATATGACTTACTCTTTTCTCTTTATAATAAACTTTAATATAATGTTTGTTTACAAATTTGTGTATTTGAACAAATTTGATATAAATTTTTTGTTTTAATTTATATATTCTGTTTCTAGATCACCAATATAATTTATCTGTACACTATTTGCCAATAAGGATAGAAAAAGCAGCAAGGGCTTAAATATTTATTTGTATTATTTTTCTTTAAGAGCAACATCTGTTCATATGCATATTATCAAGTACTTAAAACATGGGCATATTCTGCAACATAACTTCACATTAGTTTTCTATTCTTTTATAGAATTATCTCCAAATGAATAAGAAAGAGATAAAAAGAAATAGAAGCAAGGTAAATAGAAAATGAATAGAAAAGGCAAGAGGCTCTGGAATTTCTCTAGAAGAAACCAAGTCTCAGGACACGGTGGTGGGTGTGTATGACAGCATGCATTTGGTAGGAAAACTGTTAGAAAAAGGAGATTCTGGGACATGAAATGGGTCTAGGAAATGCCTCACAATTTCAAGAAAGCTCTAGAAGGGCCGAGTTGGCAAGCAGAGGAAAATGTCAAGGTAAGGCCTTGGTAACACAGAGGTGGGAGTGTCATAGGGGCAGCTGGCTCCACAAGACTCATTTATGATGCTCCATGTACCTGCTAATATGCAGAATGTTTCCATTCATCCAGAAAATAACTTAAATAAGAAAAATGTTACCTGTGATGTCCCGAATAACGCGGACCACGGATATGGCCTATTCCTCGGCACCCGGGAGTAGGACAGACAGCTTGACCTGGAGGGATTTTCACATCATTCGTTCCTTCAGGAAGTAAAAGAACATGCCTTGAAAACACCCTCAATTAAAGAAGACTGCAAATCTGAAATATGTAAATGATGTTAATTAAGACTTTGCAAATTAAACAAACCATCACCAAAAACCACTTACAAGTGACTTACGATGTTTTATTTATATTAAATGATTTAGCAGAAAATACCAGTGCTGTAATAAATAACACTAACAGCACAACCCATAAAAGAGAGAGAGGAAAATGAATAGGCATTGAAATTTTTAAAAACAGATATGAGAACATTCACTTATTTCTTTCAGAGATTAATAATGGCAAAGGCAATACAGCCACGAGCTGAGAACACGAGTATGTAAGGTCTGCTGTGAGGTCCTCAGTGAAACCTCCACTCAACCAGAGCAAGGATCTTGGAACACTGCACAGAAACCAGGCTAGCAAAGGGGGCGTGCTGAAGATGGCAAATACGCCCACACTTACTCAAGTGGCTGTCAAAGCTAGGCAAAGAAAGAACTGACATTATGCTTCTCTATACTAATACTGTGCTGTACCATACCCTACACCATACTATATGCTACACTGTGCTATATACTGTACTATACACTGCATTGTACTCTAAGCTACCGTGTACTATATACTATACTGTATGCTACACCATACTATATGCTACACTATGCTATATTGTACAATATACAGTACCGTACTGCATTGCACTGCATTGTACTCTAACCATGCCAAGCATTCTGTCAAGCCTACGAGGCAGTCTAAATCTAAATATTATCAGTATCAAAACCTTCATTCCATGCTCTGTGATTTTCCTCAGTCTTCTCTACCTCCTAAACACACACACACACACACACACACACACACACACTCTCTCTCTCTCTCTCTCTCTCGCACATATCAGTTCCTGGAACGTCCCATCCCACACCTCCTACTGTTCTGGGCCTTATTTCCCTGACAATCCCACACTTTCCTTCTCCCCTCCAAGCTCTCAGACTTCCATTTCCTGTTCAACAAACTCCTGCTTCCTCATCCTCATCTCAATATTCCCTAACTCCCAGTTCTGGTTTCATGGGGCAGCGACCTGAAGATGTGGCTTCCCACAGCCCTCCACAGGGGTCACATGCCTCCAGAGCTGCAGGGAAGTCAGGGCCGTCTTCCTTTCTGTGCCTGAAGGCCATGCCTCTGAGTCTCCTCTTCTGAGTCTGACGCCTTAGCCTTCCACTGTCTGCCCGCTATTTCCACATCAGGCAGGGATGACTTTGGCACTGGCTCTCCGTGCTCTGCTCTGTCCCAAGTCTGGCAATATCTCAGGCATATCCAGGCCCCATGAACTCATCCTGCTGGCTCTGCCACCCGAACACTTCGGTCAGTCACTTCCTGGGGCCAGTGGCCCCCAACCCATCTGGGCCACACAAAGAAAACCCACTGGGTCTTGTAATCACCCAAAACGTCTTTGCATCTAAAACCCCACCTGACCACAAAACCATATCCATCCATACTGCACACTCAGGTGCCCCAACTGCTGCTGATGTTTTCAATGCCAATGGAGTTTCCAGGCCAGTAATTTCCCTTCTTCTCTTCCTCAGCGCCTTCTGAGGGGCCATAACCCCTTCCCTTGCCTAAATAAGATTCTATCAACTGTTATTTAACCCTCTCTTGCAAGGTTCTTAAACTCCCTTGTTCTCTGACTTTTTAATCACGTCTGGCTGTGGGGAAAAAAGAAACAGCCAATGACAGATCACCTGAAACAACCTACTGCTCTGTGTTTTGCATAACGAAGTTCTCCTGGGAAAAAAATGCACATTGTGCAGACGAGGTGTTACCAAAACACCAGCCTTCCACACTACCACTGAGCTGCGCCCTCAGTCTTCTACAGCAGAACTTGCCTGCTGCTAACTGAGGACCAGGCGCCCGTGGACAGAGCACCTCCTCATCGCTGGCCCAGCACTTCCCCGCCTTCCTTTCCACTGCAGTGCGGGGTGCACCTTCCCCTCTCCAAAGCAAATCCCTCACCATCTATGCTTGATCTCATCACCCTCCATTCGCCAGGATCTGCAAGCCGTGATATATTTCAATCACTCCTTGACTACTGACCAACATTTAAACATGCTCCAGCTTCCATCATAAAAACAAAGACAAAAGAGAAAACAAAAGTTTGCAACGCTACTTGGATCCCACATGCCCTCTTACCTGCTGTTCCCCAATCCTTGTTCAGAGCAAACTTCTCAAAGCAGTTATTTCCTCCTCCTCAGGGCTCCTTTCCTGAGGCACATTTGTTTTCCTATCACCACACATTGGGACCTCGACTCAGTCAGTATTTTCATGAAACCTAATGACACTGTAATGCAAATTTATGGTTTATATACAAGCTTCTTTTCTAGACTATCAGTCCCTCTCAAAGGAAGAACTATGGAATACTCACCCATTCCACAAGCACTTACTGAGCTACTGATCACTAACTTGCAGAATAGGTATTTATTGAAACTATATACTGTACCATATGCTACAGCGCATAGTTCAGAATATAGTTGGCAGTCTTGTGAAATTGCTGCTGTCCACTGGCTTTGGCAGCATTGCACTGACAGCTTACCTTCTGCATATGAGCATTCTTTTGTAATCTCCTTGCCAGCATTTCCTCCTCTAGTCAACCTGAAATGTCAGGCAATATCCACTGATTCCTGGGCCATCCATTTGTACAGCTCCATTTACCAATTATATGCTACAGATGCTCACAGACTACAGCCCAGGCATTCTTGAAGTTCCAGACCAATGTATCCACCTTTCCACTTGATGTCTCCATAGTTATTTCTTAAAGTCATTTCAAATTCAACATGTTCAGACTGAACCTATTGTCTTGACCCCCTAGCCTTCTTTTCCTCTAGAGCAGCTCATCTCCATGACTGCGTTACCCTGCAGTAAGAAGCCTGGATCTTTGACATCCTCTCTCCCTCATTTCACAGCACCCTATCAATCTGTCTTCAATTTTTCAAATATTTCTTTTATCTATCAACTTATCTTCATCACTACTGTGACTGGTCTAATCCAAGCCATCTTCCTGTTTGAAGAATTGCAATAGTGATTCTTCACTCATCCTAATGTATTTTCCATCTTGCAACCAGAGTAATCTTTTAAAATCACAGATCTAATGATATCACTTCTCTCTTAGCACATTTCAACGGCTTCCCATTGCTGTTAGGATGAAACCTCAAATTCTTAACCTGGCCTAGCTGATGTATGATTGGACTTGATTTTTCTCCTCATTCAGGATTCTGCATTCTCCTGTTCCTTGAACTTGCCAGGTTCATTCAAACATCAGGACATTTGCGTATTGGCAAAAGCATCCCATTGTCCGCTTGGATAACTTCTGCTTATCTTTTACGTCTTGGCTTATATTTCACTTCCTTGGGCTAACTTCTGAGAGGAGGTTAGATCCCCATTTTATATAGCACCTACCTCAATTACAAATTAAGTAATTATTTGTTTAATGTCTATCTCTCTTATTAGGCTATAAGCTGCAGGCATGAATCTAGTTCACCATTGATGTCACCAGTATCTAGCCTGACACATAGTTAGTGCTCAGTAAGTGTGGAATAGGTGAGTACTCCTTTGAGAGACACTCATAGTCCAGAAAAGCAGCTTATATATTAGCAATAAATTTGCATTACAGTGTAACTAGGTTGCATGGAAATACTCACTGAGGCTAGGTCCCAATGTGTGGTGATATTAAAACAAATATTTAAGCCTCAAATACATTTTCATTACATTTACTGAACCATAGGAAAGTATGTCTTAAGTACATCTTATGCTCTTAGGACTTTGTGAAACACACTGAGGCATAAACAGAGAAAAACAGAGCTACCCTATTCAAAGCCAGCTTTTGGAAACAGCTCTTTAAAAAACAGCTTTTAAACAAATCAGAGGAAGTGATGCTTAAAAACTGTAAACAAGACAGGCATGGTGGCTTATGCCTATAATCCCAGCATCTTGGGAGGTTGAAGTTGGAGGATCTCTTGAGGCCAGGAATTTGAAACCTGCCTGGGAAACATAGAAGACCTTATATCTAAAAAAATAAAAAGTTTAGAAAGTTATCTGGGCATGATGGCATGTATCCATAGTCCTAGCTACTCTGAAGGCTAAGACGAGAGGGCCTCTTGAGCCCAGCAGTTCAACCAGCCTGGGAGACAGTGAGGCTGTATCTCAAAAAAAAATCATAAACAAATCCTTCATTAATAAATATGCTTTTGTCATTCTATAAATATATAGCATTTTAGTAAAAGGATCTAAGAGAAAAGAAACATAGAGTATATAAACAGTTTTCTCTGAACTGCATCTCACAATACATTACCCAAGCTATCATTATAAAGGTCTAGAATATTAAACCCACAAACAAAAAAAGCAAAAAATACTCTCCATCAGCCAGCCTAGATGGAACTCTGTGTGGACATTTTACACACACAGTGACCTTTCAATGAATGCTACTTAATATTGTTTCCGGTACTATTTTATGTACTTTATTAAATTAAGGTTTAAACTGATTTTTTTAATATTTATCAATGCATATTTATCTCCATATCCTGATGCATACCATCACTCTCTCCTAGGTAGAGTTGGAAGGAAAGCCATGACCTCAGCTGGGGGAGAAGAGCCATCACATTAAGAACTGCAGCAAATACTTAACAAAGAAAGAGTTGAGAAGAACGAAAAATAAAAATGCATGGGACCTAGCAATTTCCTCATTAAATTGTGAATGATGAAGTATAATAGGTTGAATCAATGGCAAATAAGACAAGGAACCATCCACTGGGAAAAAGAAATTCTGCAACAGTTCACATTATTCCTCTAAGATAAAGGAAACCTTCCAACAAACGAATGTTTTTGTTCAGAAAATAATCATATTTTTGCCAAGAATATCTTACTATAATTTGGATATTACAACAATTAGGTCTCAGGAAGAAATGTTCTCAGCCCTAAATCACTTTTTCAGAAACACTATCCCTGACCATATTACCTATGCTTGCCTTCTTTTTACCACTTTTCCTGAAATTAGTTTTGTAGTTTATCTGCTTCTATCACCTGTCTCCCTTCACTGGAGTGAGGATATTTACCTTATCTAACTTGTTTACCACTGTATCCCTAGTACCTTCCAGAGCAGCGAGTGGCAGGTAATAGATACTCAACAAATATGTTTTATGAGTGGGAAATATATATATATAAATAATAATAAAGACAGCAATAATTAATACCTGGAAGCATTATTTTATCAGTGCTGTGGGATCATCACAATTTTATTCTTATTTAAGAGCTCCGTGGTCTGAAACCCCTCTCTGATCTTTTATTTCTAAATACTATGAGCTGCTTGTTATATCAAGCAGCATGAATAACTCCTAATTTGTTACAAGTCTTCTATGAAAACTTTTACTCAGGCAGAGTAAATCTAATGGAAAGATTCTTTAGGAAAGGACAAAAAAGAAAGAAAATATGCTTGTAAACCAGGACTTATCTGAATAATAAATAATGCTTTACCCTAACATGATACTATATTAAGATGTCCTTGTGGTATTCCCCATTTCTGCATAGTTACTACACACGGCCCTCTTTCCTTGCCAACCAAACTGTGATTTTGCTCAGGGCAGCAATGTGCCCAGCAACACACATCCTCTTTCCCAGCCTCTCTTAAATCTGGTCATGGTCACTTGATACTGTCCTGGATAACAAAACCAAAGGGAAAGGCACCGTACGGACAAATGCTTTTCTTTCCTGTTAAAAGGTTGAAGATGAGACTGGTGCTGTTTTGTCCATTTCCCCTTCACTGGAGTCCCTGGAATGCAGATGTTAATGCCCGTGGGATGATAAGCACAGAGACAAATGCAAAGGTGCCAAGGGAAAAAGAGAATAAAGGAAGGCAGAGCCTGGGCCCAGAACACTGCCAGCCTTGGACCTGCTACACCAATGATCTGTCATGTGGGAAAAATAACTCTCTCTTTGATTAAACCCAATGGTTTACTTTTTGTGTTACTAGCAGATAAAAACTCCTAGAATAAAACAACAATTTTATTTTTATTATTTTGTGAAATCAAGCAATTGTCCTTAAAACACTCAAGTTGCATATGGATTTTAGACATACTGTCATGTAAAAATGATGTAAGAGATCAAGGCAAAAATCAAGAAATAAAAGAGATTGTGCTTTTGTACTTAGAAAATGAGAAAGGTGACCGTCTTTTCTTATTCTAAAATGACCCAAATTGGTGACTATGAGTGATGTACATGAAAACACTTATTATCTTAACCAGAATAGGTTACGGACTGAGATCATCACGCTCCTTCTAAGAATGTACTTTCTTTTCAGAACCGTGATTTTATTTAATACACAGATGCCCATAGCACAGTGATAATGCTGACCCTAAAGCAAAGTAAGATGATCTATTCATTTAATTATATAGATGAGTTATGGATTGATGTTGGCCAGCATAAAAAAAATAAGAATCAGGACCATTCCTGTTTCTACTTCAATACTAATTACTCACTGCTGATACAGTACTCAGTTCAACCTGATTCATTTAGCAAGGATTTTTATTTGTAATTGAGAAGTGACATTAGCATTGAGTGATGATATTCACTAGAAGATGCACAAGCACTGCTTCTTTGAAAAGGGAAATAGATTTAAACGTCACTGATAACAGGTAAGTTAAGATTTTGTTTTTTCTTATTTTTAACATAAAATTAATCACTGAGTGTTATCCATTCAAGTAAAGAGATACTGCAGGTTAATTAGATGCTGGTATTCCCTCTGCTCGGGATATGGCAGCAAAAGAAACAGAAAGACCCTGCCCCCTGCGGAGCTTATCTTCTGGTGCCAAAGATGGAATAAGCCAACAGATAAGAAGCATGACAGTAGGTCAGATGGGGCTAGAAAGATAGATGAAGTGGGGTAAGGAAGAGAAAGTGAGGGGTGCACGTGGGAAGATTTTTAAGGCGGAGGAGGCAGGGAAGAAGTGCTGATATTTGAGCAGAATTCTTCTTGAAGTGAGAGCATGGGACACGCTGGGACAACTGCCAGAAGGCCTGAGCAAGGGGAAGGGTGGTGGGAAATGAGACCGTGTGAGCCAGAGTCTCCCGCTTATTCTGGGTTGGCTGGGAGACAGTGGCCAGCCCTGAGTGAAGAGAGAATCGGTGAGAACACATCTACCGCGCTTCTCTGTGAGCAGTTTACTTCTCCCCGCACCTTACCTTGTGAAAGGCCTGCTGTGCGCTCTGCATCGTGGCTGGGTCTGGAATCAGGCCTTCGGAGCCCATACAGGCAGATCCACACCCGGTATTTACAGCCCGGGCTAGATGAGACCCACGGTGAGTTCATGTCCATGGAGAAGAGAAGTCTGAGGACTGAACTCTGGGAACACCGAGATGTAGAGACCAGAAAGAAAGAGCGAGCAAGGCGGCTGAGAGGAAGGAGCCCGGCGGGTAGAGGGAGAGCCAGGAGGAAGCTGCGGGGAAGGTGCGCAGACCAGCCAGGGTTGCACCTGCGCCTGGCCGCAGGGCTTGGCAACGTGCTGGGCTACTGCGCCTGTGGCAAGAATGTTTTCAGTGAAAAGGTCTGAGCAAACCTGATGGAGGTTCAAGGGAAAGTGCAAGAGGAAAAAGAGAGAAGCTATAGTTTAAACAACTTTTTAAGAAGTTTTTATATAAAAGGTTGTACAAAGTAGTTATAAAAAGTCGGTTGATGTCCCAAATAGCATTTCTGTTATTGTTTTTGTTTGAGTGATGATGAGACTATTTCAGTACAGGGAAAATTTGATCATGCAGAAAGTGGTTTAATTGTGGGAAAAAGTCCTTGAGTGAGCTTGGGGTGACAGGCCAGTATCCCACTAAGGATGGGCTGTGGGGCAATCAAGGACTGTGACCAGTCCCAATCCTGATGAAGGCAAAGCCTATGCGTGCAAACAAGGGACACTGGTGGGCTCCAGGGCAGGAGGAAGGCAAATTTCTCCCCTGACAGCTTTTATGTTCTTGGTGAAACAGGCAGTAAGCTTGACAACTGAGCCTGAGAATGGGGCAGGGGAGCAAGGTATGAAAGTGAACTAAAAATCTGTAAAGCAAATTGTTCAATTATGACACGTTCCCGCTTCAAATAATCAAGCTTTTACTATCTTTATTTTGGATTGGAAATTTTTTGGTTAGTATCTTGGTTTTTTTCCATGCCACCCCCAGGAAATTTATATTACAGTTTGCTAAGAAGATTTAATGAAATAATTACCCCTGAACATTGGAGAATGCAAATAATAAGCGTTATTTCAAACTAAAATTATAGGTTAAACATACCTATTCTCCTCTCCTAATGAAATTCGGGAAAATAAATATCCGTTGTGCTATAATAATTAGTGTCTCAAACAGAAGAAGAAAATAGTATAACCAAACACTATGATTGCTTGTACCTGGGTTTCAGGATATCATATTTCATGATACATAAATAAAATAGAACAATAATTTTGTGAAATGAAAATGCAACAAAAAAATTGTAAAACATTCCTAAAAATGTCAATTTTATACTTACTCAGTGATCTAGAAAAATCTTTAAAGTACTACAATGTCAATATCAGTAGAGAAAGGCAATCTAACCATCTGCCTGACATAGGGATACATTTAGAAATGTGGTAGAGTCCAGAAAGAAATGAGCCGATATAATAATAATACTTATCTTCCACTCTGAAACAATAATACAGTAAGAAACGAATGCAAACATTGAAAGTCTCTTTCCAGATCTGACAGAGCTTCAGGGCAGTCAAGGCAAAAAGGAAAACATGTTGTACTGGCCTTTGATTATTATTTAAAATGAGACAGAAGATCACTTCCTTCATAAAGAACTGGCAAATATTTTCTTAACAAAATACAGTAAAATGCATTTATCATATGTTGAGCCTTAATTAAGAGATAATAATATAGTGGGCAACTGGCTAATTATTCAAGGATCCCAGAAAAAGATGATCTCATATTTAAATACAAGTACAGTGTCAGGGAGATCAGAGGCTTAGTGGAAAATGGAATGACTTGACCTGTAGCCTCTGATTGAAGCATCTGAGATCTGGCTGTATGTTGGTATGAGCCATTGTAAGGATTAGGAACAAGAAAGTGAAGAAGGTATATATATGTAGTTTTAACTGATATATGCATAAAATGACATTAAAGAGGAAAGCAAAAAATGTAGATTCGATTTTAGATATCACCCCATTCAAACATGTCACATTAGTATTTTAAAATATTTATACCACAAGCACTTAAATACAACAAAACTAGGTTCTTTTTATAGTACAGAATGGGCCTTTGTAAAACGTTGGATTGTTTTATTACTCAGTTTTTAACCTTTCAAAAATAAGGAGAATGACCTTTTTGCTGATTTACAGAAGGGATGAAATTGTGAGAGGTTCACATAGATAATGTAGAGGCATAGGATTATTATTTTTTCTTTTTCTGAGACCTGTCAGCTGGTGTCACCCAAGTTGGATTGCAGCGCTGTGATCACAGTTCAATGCGGCATCGACTTCCAGGGCTCAAATGATCCCTCTGCCTCTGCCTATTGAGAAGCTGGGACCACAGGTGCACACGACCATGCCCAGCTAATTTTTCTATGTTTACTTTGTAGTGGGGGCCGGCGGGGGGGGGTCTTGCTATGTTGCCTAGGCTGGTCTTAATTCTCAAACAACCCATATATTCTGTTTCTAGATCACCAATATAAATAATTTGTCTATACGTTATTTACCAATTGATGAGGATAGAAAAAGCAGCAAGGGTTTGTTTGGGCTCAAGAGATTGTCCCACTTCAGCCTCCAAGAGCACTGGGATTACAGGCGTGAGCCAACATGCCCAGCCACAAAGCAAGAATTTTAAGAGTAGAAGAAAGGTTAATGGTTATTGGCATACACACAAAAATGTTTTACATATAAATAAATTAAATTGTATCAAGCCTATCCTTAACTAACAGACTTACTGTGGGGAACTAAATAGTCAGATGGCACTTAAAAGTACTGAATGCAAACACTACTTCACTAGATAACCCTCTTCCATTTTTCATTGTTTTTAAGAAATAAATAAGACAGTAAATAAACTAGATTTATCTTTTAAACTTTACCTTTTATAAAACTTACCTTTCAAAGAAATTACAAAGAACTAAGATGACTTTTCTACTTTCTTTTGCCCTAAACCTCCTTTAAAGCCTTTTATGAGAAATCAACTTAAAAAAAAAAAAAAGAAAGCCACCTAATTTGGTATTTGGTTTATGTGATTGAATTATTCCCATTTTACCCAAGTAAAAATGCTGCAAAACCATCCCCCTTCTCTCTTTCTCTCTCTCATTCATTCACTCATTCTCTCTCTCTCTCTTTTCCGCCCCCCCCCACATTGCCTTAAGCAAAGTGACACTAATCTCAAGCCAAAAGGATGATAACTTGTACACTCTTTAGCCCTAGGCTTGCTCTTATTCATATGAAGGATGATAACAGACAGGTCAAAAGCTATAAGCATATCAAGGTATCTTATGAATTGGTTTTGAGCAACAGACTTTGAACTGCTTTTCTCCACTTTTACTAAAAGAGAAATTTAGTACATTCTAGTTTCATTGACAGTGTCACATACAATTTTCTGACTTTAAAAACCAAATTTCTATAATTGCTGATAAAAATGTCATATGTTCTTATAACCAAACATGTATAAATACGAAAGTTACCTATAAGAATGAAACATGCTCCCAGTGGAGTGGCTATACCATTTTTTCAGTAATCTGAAAAGTACATCTAAAGCGGTAACTATGGTGTCCATAATCCCATAATCCCATAACAGGGCCACATTAACAATTCTCATACCACTAAGCTTCTGGGCATTCTGTTTTTTTTTTTTTTTTTTGACACAGAGTCTCACCCTGTCGCCAGGTTGGAGTGCAGTGGAACAATCTCAGCTCACTGTAACCTCCACTTCCAGGTTCAAGTGATTCTCCTGCCTCAGCCTCCGCTGGGACTACAGGCACACGCCACCATGCCCAGCTAATTTTTGCGTTTTTAGTAGAGACAGAGTTTCACCATGTTGGCCAGGGTGGTCTCGATCTCTTGACCTTGTGATCCGCCCACCTTGGCCTCCCAAAGTGCTGGGATTACAGGCGTGAGCCACTGCTTTTGGGCATTCTTAACAGAAAATGTTATGAGTTGTTTGAGAATACACACGAGTGCACACACACACAATTACACAATGTATAATTCTAATTACATTTCTCTCCATGGCTTCTGCTTGAAATCTAACTCTACAATTAATGACATTCCATTATTGAATTTCAGTTGAATAGACCTGGCAGAATTGCCAAGTTTCTAAATAGAAGGAAAATCCTCCACCTGATGCCTGTAACACATGCTTCAATAATGTAAAAGGAGCAAATTGCCTTCCCTCCAACCCCCCTGTACTAGTTTATTCAATGGTGACTTTGAATTTGTCTACACTGTAGAACTGAGAGAGAACAAGCCCTCACTGAGTATAAGGGTTAGTGCTGCCCTCAGGGAGCTCCTTGCAAGGAGATGTGAGAGACCAGACCTCCTACCTGCTGCCTGGCCAAATCAGCAAGTTGCAATGCTCGTTTGCACTATGGGTATAAAGACATTCCATTCAGAGAAGGAGAGAAAGTTCCTATGGTACAGTCTAACCACTCAAATTCTAACTTTCCCACGCCTGAGTGAGCGCCTCAGTGCCAGGGACCACATGAAGTGCCATCCCAGTACAGGCTACAGAAGCACCAGGCTCCATGAGGTCAGAGGCCACAGACATAGCAGAACCAGAGGAGCCTGGGAGTCTACTAGAAGAGAGATCCCCTTACTGGCATACAGAACTGGAAGAGACTTACAGATCGCAGCTTCCAGGTCCCACAAAATCAGAATCCCTGTGGCAAGCCTTTGAATCATTTCTGTGTTCCCCATTCAAGTTGCGAACCACTGACCTGGTCTGCCCACTTATATTTGTAATAACAAAATAAAGGTTTAGATGGTCACATAATTTGTGCCAGCTCAGGAGTCACATTATGGTATTTAAGATAAGAGCTCAAGGTGTCTGACTTGCAGATATGTACTTCTTTACTCTGCTATGCTGCACAATAAGCAACTGCTACAATGAATTTTTTAAATTTATATATATTTTTTGAGACAAAGTTTTCGCTCTTGTTACCCAGGCTGAAGTGCAGTGGCATGATCTTGACTCACCGCAACCTCTGCTTCCTGGGTTCAGTCAATTCTCCTGCCTCAGCCTCTAGAGTAGCTGGGATTTACAGGTATGCGCCAACATGCCTGGCTAATTTTTTTGTATTTTTAGTAGAGACGGGGTTTCACTATGTTGGCCAGGCTGGTCTCAAACTCCTGACCTCAGGTGATTCACCCGCCTCGGCCTCCCAAGTGCTGGGATTACAAGTATGAGCCACTGCGCCCAGCCTAATTTTAAAATATTTAATTGACAAGGACAATATATATTCAAGATGTGTGACATGGTGATTTGATAAACATATACATTGTATGATAGTTACTACAATCAAATTAAGACATCACCACTCATGCTGTACATAATACTCCTGTAACTTGTTCATTTTGTAGCTGAAAGTTTGTACATTTGGCCAACATTTCTCCATTTCCTTCACCCCTCAGCACCTGGTAACCATCATTCTATTCTCCACTTCTATCAGTTAAACATTTTTAGATTTCATATAGTAGGATCATGCAGTATTTGTCTTTCTGTGCCTGGCTTATTTTACTTAGCATAATACACTCCAGTTTATCCATGATATTGCAAATGACAGGATCTCTTTTTTTTTATGGATGAATAATATTCCACTCTATGTACAATACCATATTTTCTTTATCCATTCATCCATTGATGGACACTTAGGAAACTTCCCTATCTTGGCTATTGTGAATAATGCTGCAATGAACACAGGGGTACAGGTATCTCTTGGAGACACTTATTTCACTTCATTTGGATACATACTCAAAAGAGGGATTGCTGGATAACATGGTAATTCTATTTTTAACTTTTAAAGGAGCCTCCACATTGTTTTCCATAATGGCTGTACCAATTTATATTCCCATTAACAGTCTGCAAGGGTTCTCTCTTTTCTCCGCATCCTGGCCATTATTCCTTATCTTTTGTATTTTTGATAATGATCATCCTAACAGGTGTTAGGTGATATCTCACTGAAGCTTTGATTTGCATTTCTCTGACGATTAGTGATGTTGAGCACCTTTTCATATAGCTATGGCCCTCCTGTCCATCTGGATGACTTCTTCAGAAAAAAAAAATGTCTACTCAGGTCCTCTGATCATTTTTAATTATTTAATCAGTTTTTTTTTTGGCTATGCATTAGATGAATTCCTTACATATATGTGGATATTAACCCTTTATCCAATGTTTGTATCTATTTTCTCCATTCCATAGATTGTTTCTTCATTCTATTGACTGTTTCCTTTGTCGTGTAGAAGCTTTGTAGTTTGATATAGTCTTGTTTATTTTTGCTTTTGTTGTCATATTTAAAAACTATATCACAACCAACGTCTTGATAGAGCTTTTCCCTATGCTCTCTTCTAGGAGTTCTATGAGTTCAGATCTTACATTTAAGTCTTTAATCCATTTCAAGTTAATTTTTGTATATATATAAGACAAGGGTCCAATTTCATTCTTTGCATGTGGATATCTAGTTTTCCCAGAACCACTTATTAAAGAGATTTCCTTTCCCTATTTATATTCTTGGTGTCTTTGTCAAAGATTAGTTGACCATATACATGGGTTTATTTCTGGGCTGTCTTCTGTTTCATTTGTTTGTGTCTCTTTTTATGCTACTAACATACTATTGTGATTACTCTAGCTTTGTACTATAGTTTGAAATCAGGGAATGTAATGTCTCCAGCTTTGTTCTTCTTTCTTAAAACTGCTCGAGCTACTTGGGGTCTTTTATAGCTCCATGAGATAGCTTTTTCTATTTCTGTGAAAAATGCTATTGGAATTTTGATAGAGATTGCACTGAGTCTGTAAAATGTTTTGAGTAGCATGAATTTTAACATTAAGTCTTTCAGTCCATGAATATGGGATATCTTTCCATTTATTTTTGTCTTCTACAATTTCTTTCAATGTCTTATAGTTTTCAGCCTGCAAATATTTTACCTCCTTGGTTAAATTTATTCCTAAGCACTTTATATTTTTTGATGCTATCGTAAATGGAATTAGGATAGCTCACTGTTGGTATATAGAAACCCAACTGACTTTTGTGTATTTATTTTGTATCCTGCAACTTCACAGAATTCATTTATTAACTCTGAGAGTTTCTTTGTAGAATCGTTAGTGTCTTTGATATGGTTTGGCTCTGTGTCCCCCCTAAATCTCATCTGAAATTGCAACCCCCATGTGTCAAGGGAGGGAGGTGATTGGATCAGGGAGTGGCTTCCCATATGCTGTTCTCATGATAGTAAGTGAGTTCTCAGGAGAACTGGTGGTTTTATAAATGGCAGTTTTCCCTGTGCTTTCACTCTTCTCTCTGCTGCCACCTTGTGAAGAAGGTGGTGGCTTCCCCTTCTGCCATGATTATAAGTTTCCTGAGGCCTCCCCAGCCATGCAGAACTGTGAGTCAATTAAACCTCTTTCGTTTATAAATTGCCCAGTCTCAGAGAAGTTCTTTATAGCAGTGTGAGATCAGACTAATATAGTTTTCTATATACACAAAAGATAATATCAGCAAACAGACAACGTAACTTGTTTCTTTCCAATGTGAATTCCTTTTATTTCTTTTTCTTCTCTAATTGCTGTGGCTTAGACTTTCAATACCATGTTGAATAGATGTGAGCTAAAGTAGGCACCCTTATCTTGTTTCTGATTTTCTATCTGGATGATCTATCCATTGTTGAGACTGGGGTACTGAAGTCCAATACTATTAGTATATAGCTGTCTATTTCTCTAGTCATGTCTAATAATATTTGCTTTACATAATAATCAGATTTTAAATATATTTATACACAAAGCTTTCTTATTTCAACTATTCCTAGCTTTCAAAGAGGGCAAGGGTGGTCATGCACATCAAGACAGTCAAATATCTGAAATGAATAGAATGGAGTTCCACCATGTGTACAAATATACATGAGAAAGGGGGAAAGAAAGGTATTCTAGTAGCTACAAGTATGGGTGATCCTACCACAGTACTCAAGAATGGATTCTGGACACAAGCATGGGACAGGTGTCAGAGACTACTACTCTTCTCCTCAGTCTCAATCTGTTCCTGCAATGTGAGCAGTTTTCTGAATGTGCAAACAACCTGGTATTTAAAAATGCAGAGTGATTATCATAAAGCATGACCCTCAATTCACACCAGTGACTTCAACTAATGCACAACGACGCCAACTGTACAGTTCATGATGGAGGATACTTTTCAGTAACTGTGATTAAACATGATTTTTGGATTTTTTGCATTACTCACTGAATTTAGACCCTAACCATAGAATAAAATGTGACTCCGTTGTATTAAAGAATTTTCCCTGGCTGCCTGGCATTATATAAAATTTGGCCAGAGGGATTACATAAAAGATTCCTCTCTTTTTCTAATGACTTCCATTACAAAATAGGTCCATTGACATGAAAAGAAAAATGATGACTTCAAAGTCAATTATGGAAAATGTTCTTGTCAATCTAAAAAACATAAACTGCTCATTAAAGTATAAAGACTTCCATAACCATATTTCTTTTACTCTGCTTTACAATTCCTTGGAACAATAAAAGCTTTTAATGTTCAAGAAAAGAGTCAAGTAAAATAGCAACAAGGAGAATGTGGGTTATTCAAAAAGAATAATGCCTTGGAGAAGGGGGTTGGTAATGCAGGAAAAAAAAGGGGCGTATGCGGTCAGCAGCTGTAACCTCCCCTACATGGCTTTGAGCTCATTGGTGATTACAGAAATAAAACTACATATAGAAAATTATTTATGAAGAACTTAGTGCAAGTTAAGAGTATTCTAAAGAATGCTATAGAGTGAGTGAGATGTAACAGAAGACTGAACTGCCAGAAATCTAGAAGGTCGCTTAAAATATAGTACAGCAAGGCTACTGGATGCTCAAAGTAGATCTGACTTTGCATCTGCAACACCTAGGATGCGAAGCTCCTAAATGTACAATTTTGTGAGTGGGTCATGGAGGAAAAGATCTATGGTTCTGAGGGCTGGATGGACAGGTGCACAGAGCTGTTAGCCCAAAGACTTGGGTAAAGTATTCTCCCATCCCCTCTAATTCTGGTAAACTTATGTGTTGAAGTGAAACTTACTGCTTCGCTAAGGAAAACAAATTCCAATTTTTACTTTCTGGTTTGAAATGAATACCAAAGCATAAATGAAAAGTAACACAAAAGCCAAAGGCTCTTAGTTCTTAAATATGCTGAAAAATTTTCAGTTCTCTAAGTCTGTCATTTAGTGCTCATTGAATTTTAGGTTTGTATACATTTTCAACTTCTTGATTCTTGGTTGCTTAGCATGCAGAGTGAAATGAAAAACATCATCATCTTTATACAGCTTTCTTTCAGAATGCAAATATATAATGTTTCTTTTACATTAAAAAATACTTGATTCTATGTTCATTCCTAGGAGTCATTTAAGGATACCTCTACTTGTGAAATAAAACTATGACGTATTTTAAGTCTTTCTAATACCATAAAAGACAAAAAAAGATTTTCCAAGATGCTGATACCACTAAGCTTGTCCTGAAAGCAACACATAGAGCTGCCCTTGCTCACTTTCCATTCTCTGTGACCCCCGATTTTGAAAGAAGATATTGCTATAAATAAGAAAAAGCATCTTTAAGAGGAGAAATTTTAATCTCTTAACACTAAATACTAGTGCATGCAGTAGCCAAAAGAGCCAGACATTGACTTCTCTGTGAATCTCTTCACTACGGCACTACCACACCATGCGTGTTCACAGGACTTTCTCTCTTCCTGGTGCCTTTATCATCATGGTCACCAGTGTAGAACTACGTCCCACAGGACTTTGCAAATCCTAGCACAGCGGTTAGCACATTAGAGATACCAAACAAATCTCTATTCAATTACCACAACAACACTGAGATGATAAAACCCTTCCTCATGTAATATTTTCAGGCAGTCACTTGATTGCTCAACTGCTCAAGAGTTTCATTAACCAGGTATTGTAGGGTGATGCAGATATACATATAGGTAACAACTGCATCCAGTTCCCTTCCCTGCCACGAAGGCATTATTGTCTTCTGAAAAGGTGAAAACTCGCGAGAAAAATCCTGAAAGGTCTGTGTGCAAACTCAGGATCTCCACTCAACATCCATATGCCGACTTGCATAAATCTGTAGCCAGATATAAGGCATAAATTGGGATAGGGTACGAATTTGCGTAGACTTACTGTCAAACCACTGAGTTGTTTCATCAGTTTTAGAAGTGACTGGCTATTATACCTGTTTTAAAGGTCTGTAAATTTGCACAGAGCTGTGCCTTGTTTAATAGAGTCTACGAAGGTCTGTGTGTGTGATGACAAAGACCGCTGTGTCACATTGTATCTCAACTGTGAACAAAGTCATCAAGCTAGAATGAGAAAATAATCTGCAGAATTGTTCTGAGCTAGCACTAGGCATCCAAAGACTACGTTTTAGAACCAAGTAAATGGATTCTGCCCTCACACCTCCAGAAGGTAGAGACACAGGATAAGCACTTCAACGAGGAACATTTAAAACTGACAATATCATTATGACTGTAAGTACATTTTGAAATGTATTATTTTTTCTTGATAAGTCTATCATGGAGATCTGCAATTAGGGACTTTGAAAATAGCTACCTTTTTTTTTAAACACAATATGCTATAATTGTCTATTAAGTCAATGAGTACTTAGGGACTCTTAAAACCGCTGATTACTTGCTTGCTGTAATTTGGAAGAACAAGTACTAAAGATTCCTTGTGAAATTCTCTTTAAAATAGAATGAAATTGAAAATGTGCTATTACCTGGATAAGCTAACAATATTTTTTCCTCAGAATGACATCCATCCATCATCATATTAATTGCTCGACATCTGGTCAAAAAATTGCATTAACTTTTATTTTATAATCTAAGTGAATTTCCATCTCTGAATAACATTTTCTAATCCCACAGAGTTTCAATGCTCATAAAGGATGGCATTATTAATCATTCATTGCTTAGTGTAGATTAAGAATTTTATCTCACTTATCAGGATAAACAATGTACCCACCATATGGTGTATTTACAAGTCAGTCTGTTGTATTTATACATGTGCAATATAATAAATGAAATTGGATAAAAATGAACTACACTTTTTATCAAGTTATGTTCTATTATGCTCGTTTATGTTTAACTGTTAAATAAATTAGCAATGTTCTCAAGGCCATTAATATAAATTATAAAGGTTACATATATTATATTGTAGTTTGTATTATTACTCTATTAATAAACACTTTAACTTCATAATGATGGATAATTTAATTTACTTTGTAATCAAGCATTATAATTACTCCTAAATACAAATCAAACAGAAGTTAAAGATAGAATAATGACACAATTATTTAGACATGGAAGCCAGCTAAGAAATCTCATTTTTCTGCCTATCAACTTCCTATTTATAAAGGTTTCCTTTGTCATTTAGGGAGGGTTATTCTGGCCTGTGTCTCTCCTACTAGGCCTGACTAGGCCAATTCCAGAGTGGCTACTCAAGAACTCACTCACTTCATGAAGGTCACAGGCGAGAGCCCAAGGTGGCATCTAGAGATGCAAGTTGATTTTGCATTAAGTGATTAACCAACACATCACAGAGATAAGAACATATTGATAAATGTTTTCTGGAAGTCAGACCATGAAAAACACTAAGAGATACAACATTCACTGTCTTTCCGTTCATAAAGCTTACAGTTTCATGAGAACTAAAGACAACTGTGATGATTACATATTGTTATATGCACTGTGGAGAAAAGGAAGTGGTGAAAAGAAAAATAATAGTGGGCCTGGCGTGGTGGCTCATGCCTGTAATCCCGGCACTTTGGGAGGCCGAGGCAGGTGGATCACAAGGTCAGGAGTTCAAGACCAGCCTGGCCAATATGGAGAAACCCTATCTCTACTAAAAACACACAAAAAGATTAGCTGGGTGAGGTGGTGCATGCTGTAATCCCGCTACTCGGGAGTCTGAGGTAGGAGAATTTCTTGAACCTGGGAGGTGAAGGTTGCAGTGAGCCAAGATTGTGTCATTGCACTCCAGCCTGGGTGACAGAGTGAGACTCTGTCTCAAAAAAGAAAAAAAAAAGAAAGAAAAATAATAGTGGTTGCTGTTCTTTACATAATATGGCCCATGGAGGCCTAAGAAGGGATCAATCAAGATGTATTATAAAAGGTGAGAAAGAGCCGCACGTTAGAAGAGCAGATAGACCATTCTGAACAGAGAAGACAAAGGCCTTAAGGTGGAAAGAGTTTATGTTCACTAATTGAAAGAAAGGAGTAAGTGTAGCGAACAAGAGGCTAAGAGAAGACAAGGAGGCGAGAGGTGTGCACGTACACACTCCTTCTCTCTTCTCACGTGTCCCCCTCTGTTTTCGTTTACCCCTTCTTTATGCTGGCCTTGGAGTGGGCATCTATTTATAAATAGGAGGCCTCAAAACAAGGCTGGAGCAATACTAAGGGGCAGCTGCACATCTCTAGAAAGAGATCCCACATGGCTACTTCCACATGGCAGAAGGTCAGTGGCCAAGTTAATGAGCCCAGGGCTGTACTTCCATTTTGGCACAGCCTATGTGGTACATGGAGGGAACCCAGAAGTTCTTACATGCCTCAGTAAGGAGGCATAGGGTCTCTAAAAGGGCTGGTAGGTGAGCAGAAGTCTGTAGACTAGAGCAAACAGCTAGGATCACACTCCTTGGAGGAAGGATCTTGAGCAAGGCCCAGCAGAAATGTCTCTTTACGAAAAGGTACGGCTCTATCTTCTCCCTGGGAAGAGTGCGCCCTGTGAGCTGCTCATGATCAGGAATGATATGAAGTCACTGCAGGTGCTCCAGGTATGAGGCTATGCTGCAATGTCATCTATTTTTGGGCTTTGCTGCCCTCTTCCCCTCATGCTTCATGCAGCATTGCTGATGCTGCAAAGCAGAGGATGCTGTCCCTTGCTGGAAACCCAAACTCAGCACTTCCATAGGCCTGGACCAAGGTTGGGACCTCTCACTGGCTGGGTTACCCACTTTCCTGCCCAGACAGGGGATAACCAGAGGGAGACTCATCTGATTAGAAAAGTACATATTGCAGGATTTAGGCAAGTAAGGATGCTTTCTGACCAGGGCCAGAAACTCCACTCTGTCTCTAACAAGTTGTGTGAATTATTTAATTTCTTGGCCTCTGGATGAGAGGTTTGGATCATAAGCTCCTAGGATTCCATCAGTTTTATATTCCACACCCCTATCTTTGATGACCAGGATAAGAGAAGATGAATCAAAACATCTTTCCTGCATCTATTTAGTTTTATACCAAAGCTGGTGGAGCAGCTTTGTTCTTCTTAAGTTGGAGAGGCAAGGTGTTGCCAACCTAAACAAGAGCCCAGACTAATCTGCTGAGATGGTCCCTGCATGGGAGGCTCCAGGGAACGCCACATGGCTCTCCTTGAAGGGCCGGGCACCACCAGCCTGCTCCATATCTCACCACCCCTTGTCACAGCATGTCAGTTTTTTGTCATTTCATAGCAAACACTTTATATGTATCCTGGTGAGAAAAGTCTATTAGTTACTAAGTGGTGCATCCAAATCTGCATTTAATTAAAAAGTGAATATTTTTTCTCAGGCTATATCTACCTTATTGGAAGCACTGGGACCTGTCACGTTTTTATTTTGTCATTTTTTTCCTACTTGAAAACATTTGCAAAGCATTTCTATGTAATCAAATATTTTATTCTGCATTGTTTAGCTCTGATTTCTGAAACAATGTTTAAAACAAGGGCTGAAGGGACAGGGAGGGTGAAGTAAGTACAGCTATTCCCATCCACAGCGTGGAGAGGCATGCAGTCCTGGGGGGTTGCCCTGCTGGTGGACATTCCATCCTGGACCCTTCATCAAGTGTTTCCCGACATGCACTTAGCACCTGCAAGAGCTGCAAGTGTTCCATGGAGTGAGGAACAAGGGTGAAAATACAAGAACCCCACCCTAGGGGATCTTCTGGTCTAAAAGATGAGCTGGCGTGACTTACTTAGTGACTATCTTTTGCGTTGCAAATCAGCACTGTTCAGAGGTGTTCCGGACAGGCAGAGGGAGAGCCAACAGCAGCAGAAGGTCCCACCACCATGGAACAAGGTGCAGGGTATGAGAACATAAACAAAGAGCATGCACTATCGGGTCAGCCTGGGAGAACCACCATTAAGAAAAATAAAAGTGGATGGGAGCTAGAGATTAGCGGGGTTACTGTTTATGGGTGGCTTGGTCAGAGGGGGCATCTCTGGGAGATGACACTCGAACAAAGCCCTGAGGACATGTGGTGGCACCAAGCTCCAAGCCAAGGGAACAGCAGCTGCAGAAGTGGAAGTGTTGCAGGTGAGCTGCAGTCCCTGTACAAGGCCAGTCCGGCAGGAGCTGAGTGAGAAGACAGAGACCGGGCTGGGGAGGGCCTCGCGTGAAGATCAGCACTTTGCAACAAATTCTGTGAGACAGGGAAACGCCACTAGGAGGTTCTGACTTAAGAAAAAATGTAACTGTGATATGACAGAAGAGAGGATAAATTACTGTGGGATGATGAGGATGAAGGGGCAATTCATTTCCCCAAGGACATCAGACCGAGTTTTGGAGACGAAGTGACGCATGCATGCAAAGGACACATGCATGCAATTCTGCTCTAGAAAGGACTGGCACTGAGCACAAGGGCACAGACCCCACCCAGCAGAAGACGAGGTGTCAGTGTAGACTATGACTAGAGGTAGGAAGAGGCTCGAAGACCATTCTGTTGCCTAAATCAGAAAAAAAAGAATGGGAAACTCTAGTGGAAGGCTCAGGGGAAGATTGGTTATGTCCGTTTGGTTTATGACTAGAAAGTTCCATAACAACTCAGTAAGGATAATTTTATTTCACTTGTGATATATTTAAAATGTATTCTCTCTCTCTCTCTTTTTTTTTTTTTAAGAAGAGCAAACAGTTCTCAGTTGAATTCTGCTTCAAGGGCCTGCTTATCTTCTGTCTGACTCAATAATTCTGAATGTTGTGAACTGTCCTAAATGTTATTCAACATCCACTCTGCAATCAGCAATCCCTTGATGGATGGTAGCATGATTATAGCAAGTAACTCGGGGAAAACCACACTAGTTGTATACATTTTAGGAAACAAAGTCAGCTCCTAATTTTCCAGATCATTGAAGCGAATCAGCAGCATGGGACACAGATGTGCCTGTGCTCCTCACCCAGTGCAGCCATTTCCTTAGGGTCCCTGTGTGCCAGGCAGCTCGGAAGCAGCCAAAGCCATGTTTAATCTTGCAGGCCTGCAAGTTCCAGAGATCAAGGAACTCATCCAAAGGCACTGAGTTGGCTGGGTGTGGTGGTTCATGCCAGCAATTCCAACAATTTGGGAGGCCAATGTGGGTGCATCACCTGAGGTCAGGAGTTCGAGACCAGCCTGGCCAACATGGTGAAACCCAGTCTCTACTAAAAATACAAAAATTAGCCAAGCATGGTGACAGGGTCTGTGATCCCAGCTACTCGGGAAGCTGAGGCGGAAGGCTGCAGTGAGCCAAGATCACACCATTGCACGCCAGCCTGAGTGACAAGAGTGAAAATCCGTCTCAAATTTTTTTTAAAAAAAGGCACAGAGTTAGTCAGAGCAGAATGGAAATGTACATCCAAGTCCTCCTAACTCTAGAGTCTACCATCTAGCTTCTCAAACTTGGTTAATTTCCAAAGCAAGAAAAACTGGACATTCCATTGTCCAAGAGAGTAGGTAATCTGTGTGTGAATAATTAATAACATGGTAAAAGAAATGAGCGCCATGTAAAGAAAGTTCATATCAAGTATGACTACGATTACAGTCTCCAAATGATGTGACTACAAAGATTGCCAAAATGCGACCCAGTTAGATGACCTGAGCAGGAATGGTTTTTAGGTTCTATTTTCGTATTTTTTAAGAACATTCAGAAAACACAAACATGATAGAAAGATTTTGACAACTCAACAGGGCTAAGTCATCAGTATTTAATTTCAATTCTAACTATAGGAAAAGCCCACCATGAGGGACTGCATGTCAAATAAAGCAGACAAATCACGTCTTCATGGATGAGGAAAGGAGAGTTTAACCAGGCAGCAGGGCACCAGGGTCAATTGCAAGTGATCATCTGTAGTTAGGAACGGCAGCTAAGAGGAAGCTGTCATTACCTGGTTATACAAATTGGACTCTTCCTAGTTGAATGGGAACATTTATTTTCATTCTCAAGAGGCTTTTCTCGGTTAACTTTTCAAGAACTTACACTGGGCCTTAGGGCTTGAATATTATGGTCTTGGTTCAAATTTACTGCACAAGCATTTCTGCTGAAGCTGAGGTTCACAGTGTGCACTCTATCTTGGCTCAATGTCTGCAATGAGATTAAATGGCACTAGAAAAATAGAAACAAATGAAAGGGACTATTACTTGTTTAGAAAGACCTAAAATTGTAATAAGTTCTAATAAAATGTGTAGGGAAGACCAACAAGTTCTAGTGTTGCCTACACTCGTGCCGTTTTCATCGCCAGAGAGGCTGCCACTAACTAGCGCAGGCCCAGGGTGCTCTTCTGAGCCCAGCTCAACACTGTTCTGAGATTTCTTCCTGGACTCACCCACTGCATTCTGCTCACTCTGGAAAACAACAGTGGCAATCTAGATTTCCATAGGCAGCTGTGTGATTTTATTCTACTTCACACATTTGTAAACCACAGCCCCTTCCGACATAAATTAGAAGCTCACTGAAAAAAATACATATAATGCTTACATATAATATATATATATATATAAAATCTCTCCAAGAAAGCTGAGAGAATATATGTGTGTGTATACATATATGTGTGCCTATATATATTATCTTCAGATAAATATACAGACACACATTTTTCTTCCTTTGTTTCCAAGGTTTTTATTACAATAACAACTACTAATATGTAGGAAAATAAGAAAAATATTCATAAAGAAAAACAGATAAGAGTAATAGATTTAAAAACTGTCTACCTCATATTTTCTCTTTTTTCATATAGTATCACTGGTAGACAACCTACTGTGATATCTTTCATAAAAATCCACTAAAAGGTAAATCAATAAATAAAGTTCAAGTCAGATTCCAACTCTATAAAATATAGATTACATGATCTCTAAGATTTTTTTCCCAAGTTCTCAACTTTTAGTAGTTTTTGCAGTATTTGACCAATCAAGTTATCATATATAAGTTCTTAACGCAATTATTGAGTCACACAAATACAATAAAAATAAAACAAAAGAGTTCAAAAAATTCTGAAAGTTAAAATATCTTAAAATACCTCTAAAATATCTGGAAATTAATGTTGGTCAGCTGACTTTATTTGTATGTGATAAAATACTGTGTGTGGTTGTATAGATCTACTTACAAAACTCTATTTTGATCTAATTTTCAAAGATACAGGACATTTTAGTGAGAAAAGTTTAGTGTGAATTACATGAGTAAATAAGATTAACTCATTGACTTAAATTGGCATTCAGAATAAAAGATGATTGGATGTGGTTGCTTGTACACATATCATAAATAAAATACAGGGTAAAAGTCAGGGTGTTACACGTGACTCCTCTGTAGAGCAAGTGCCCAGCAGCCTCCACGCCTCACAGGCATTTGACAACAACTGAGCGTGCGACTTTCCCGTGAAAAAAGGAAAGATATGGAGGAAAGCTATAGAAAGGTGATATGTTGTCTTCAGATTCTTAGGAGGTCAGCGTTCAAGGTGCTGTGAGTAAATGGATGATGTAAATGAAAGGTTTACAGAGAAAATGGTGGAGGATAAAGGTGGGGAGGTGAGTAATGCACAGACTGTGAAGGGCTTTGTGTGCATGCAAAGGAGTCTTAGGCTGATAGGATACTCCATGCCAAAGAAGAGTTTTAAGAACACAAAAAAAATGAGGTGAGTTTTGGGTTTGATACAGACTATTCCAGGCAAGAAGAGGGAAAAAACAATCGTATCGCCATTGAAACAATCAATGACAGGCCCTCAAATGTTTTGTTAGAGTGCCTAGAGCAATTATTTGTTTCTATTTCCCAGTTGAAAAAGAATTCAGTGATAAATAAATAACTAAGAACAGAATCGGTTTTGGAGTAGGGGTGTGTGGGGGTGGGGAGGTGTGCGTGTGTGTATTTTCACTTTCACAATAGGGGCGGGGGCGACACCTATTGAACCACATCACAAGCATGTCTTAAAGTCTAGACATTTCAAAATCAATAAAACATAAATATTTATGGTGCAGATATAAATAATTGAAACCATGATTAACCAAAAAACCTATAATAAGCTATATTAATCTTGATTAATCTAAACAAGTTGATAACAAAAAAGTCAAGCACAGCAAAAACAGAAAATCACAACCAACCAAAGGCAGCTAATTACAATTTATCTTCCCCCCCAGTTCTAAGGACTCTAATTACCTACCTGTGAGTACACAAAATACTAATCTTGTAATACAGCCAACAACACGTGGAAGTCAAACTTCTTAAGAAAAAATGAATTAAAGTATTTGGAAAACCCTAATCACATTAATTTTAGCTCAATTTCAAATCTGGAACTCTTAGTAACTCCCACTTAATAACTTACATAAGAATGAAAATCTAGAAAATGTCACATTGTTTCCCGAGAGCAGTTAATATTAATTGAGCACATACTATGGGGCAGGCAGATTTTGAATTCTATCCATTCATTTATCTCATTTAATAATTGTAAACTCATGAGGTAGAGATTAATATTATCTTTATTTTATAGATGAGGAAACTGAGGCATAGAGACATACACACTAAGCAAGCTTTAAACTGAGATTCGAAACCCACCATTCTGACTTCAGTTATCTCATTTTTAACAACTAGTATATACTGCTCTAGAATTTGCATTTTTAAGATTCATTCTAGGATCATCAGAAGAACCTGTGCAATTCACTAGCAGACCTCAGATCATATCCTGAGAAGCATCTGTAACTATGATGACACCCCAAAATAATGCAATAGCATTGAAAAGATGCACTGGGGGTCAAAGATGGATTCCAGAGAATTAAGAAAGAGAACCAGCAGGCACTTGGTGGCTGTTTATACGTATGGGTTAAGGAAGGGGCGAAGAGGAAGCAGCATCTGGAATGGCAACTTAGGAAGCAAACAGAAGCTACAGTAGAAAGTGTAAGTTTTTGGCTTGGGATGGAGTTTGGGTTTGATGCATAGACTCTGGGATGCTTCTGAGACATTCAGGTAGAAAAGCCAGGTGGGTAGAGTGACAAAGGAGCAGGCAATGGTTGGATTGGAGTGAGGAGAGCTGTCCCTGTGCCTGCAATGCTGGTCCATGCCTACCCCAGTGGAGCTCGTTCATACATGAGAAAGTTCCTGGGTGAGGGATGGATGTGCAGGGTGTATTGGGGGATTCACATAAAGTGAGAACCATCTCCCTGACATGTTGGGCTGTGAAACAAGGTAGAATGAAAAGCAAGATGGAGGAAACCACAAAGCACAGATGCTGGTACTCTTCCCTACTTGGAGTCCTCCACATGGTGCTGACCATGGTCTCCTTCATTTTACACTCTTGGGGTACTGGTCCTACATGTGCCAATACGCTGTGGGCTCCATAAGGGCCTTCATCTCTTTGATTTTGCAGTTTCTGAAGAACCTAGCACAATGTAAAACTGTTTCTCCAATTATTTAGCCAGGGATTCTTCTCATTTTTACAAGAAGTCCTTTAAGGTATAAGGTTCAAGCATCGTTAGGCTGGCTCCATGTAAGACATCCTCATTAATAGAAAAGTATTCTAGCTTCGCCTTAAGAAACCAATGGCAGGGAAAGAGAAGCAGTGAGGGAACAAAAACGAACATGAGAATGGAGAACATTTGCACTTGCATCTGGAGCTGGTTATTAGTCATGTCAGCCTAATCAGATCAGTGGACTCCTTCAGACAAAATAATAAGGTAGTTTGGTTTGCAGCTCATTAAAATTTAGAGTGGTTAATTTCGTACTTTACTTTAAGTAGCTAGAAAGTCAGAAATAATAAAGATGCAAGTAAAGTAGAGGATTTTAAGATTTTTTTACAAGTAAAAAAAATCTCAAAATTGTTGGAAGTTAAAACATTTTAATTTTCCAAAAGACTTCGTGTAGTCTATTCTATAAAATAAAATTAAGATAAGATGTTTAAAAAAATAAGATGAACTTGTTCAAAGCAACAACCAAAATTAGATGGACTTAGATGTGCTAGCTCAGCTTTCCAAACTAAAATGTAGAAAATGAAGATTCCCATGGAAAACACTATCAAAATAATTTTTTAATGATTATCACTTTTCATTAACATAACACATGTCCTTTGAGGCTAAATTGCAAATAATTGGCTTTCAGTGTAGCTGTAGTGATGATTAATTCGCCTATGTGATATTTAGCTTTCAAATGCCTATAATGGCATGAATAAGCAACACTATGGCTGGAAATCAGGCCAAGTATTTAAAGAGCAACGACAAAGAGCAAAGTACTCACCCTGCGGCACCTCCAGGGGATGTCCTGTGACATCACACCATCCGATCGGGTGGATGTCGGGGCTGTCCGCCTCCACCCAGTAGTCATACTTATGGTCCCAACCATCAAAATGAACCTGTTAAAAAGAATTTTCAACGATTAGTATTTAGTATTTCACTAGCGCTGTATTGAAATATTTGAATACAGATCTCTGAAGTTGAGATTGAAATTTTATTAATCACACCTTGCAGTTGAAATAGTATTTAAAATGTGTCATTCTACAGCCTCCTAATCCAGCCAACAAAGGCGACAGTACCAATTTTTCAAAAAAAATTAAAGAGGTTGGTAAATAAAACATTTGTCAGGGATTGATCAGAATTTGAAGAAGTAAGACCAATCTATTTTCTCAACTAAGACAAATACTGGAATGCTGTTGAGGGCACACTCTCTGTCCCGGGCAACTGTCCTAGTAAGCACTTCAAGAACCATGTCAGCATCATCAACAGTAAGAGTCACCAACTTGATATTAGTACAAGGCCTGTAATGATGGGAAATACACAGATTAGAATATAAAGAAACAATTAATTGCTAAAACCTCGCAAATGAGAGATGGGCCCCTTTGGAATAAGGAGGCAAAACAGTAGACAAAATATGCTACAGGGGTAGACAGATTTTAGTAGCTACCGTAAGAGCTATTCAAAGACCAAGCGTAAGCTATCAAGAAAAAGAAGAGGTAGGGCCCAGGTCTAGTCATCCTACCAGCATAGGCTCAAGCAAGGCTAATTATTGCAAGAATAATTTATCTTGTATCTTATCTACAAAACACACACACACATACCATGCACATATATAAGAATAATTAAATAAATCCCAATTTTGGAAACAAAAATCTAATTATTCTTTCTTAAAATACAAATAATTATTTCTTTTTAAAAAAGCTATATCCTTTCCAATGCAAAGAACCCCACTTAAGTTTTTGAAAATCATATTTGAATAAAAAGAGCAAGATGCCTAGTGCTATAATAAGCTAACCTGAAATATAAATCCGTTATGCAGAACATAAGACCAAAAAAGCAAAATTCTATATATTCAGTCCCAAATAAACTCCCAATATTTTTTCTCAAGAGTCATCTTTCTAAGCAAGTGGTTTTCCAAGTGCGATTCCCTGACTATCAGCATCACCAACCTGGAGGTTGTTCAAAACGCAAATTCTTGGGCACTACCTCAATCCTACTGAATCAGAAACTCTAAAGGTAGAGCCTAACAGTGTGTGTTAACAAGTTTTCTACATGAGTCTGCTATATGCTAAATTTGAGAACCAGAGATTACAGTAATAACTTTCAAAAGTATATTTCTACCAAACTTAGGTTTCTGATCATAACAGAGTGCCCTTTCACAGTAATAACCATAAAACTGGACATATGCAGCAACGTTTTCTGACATTGGACAACAGGCAGCACAGAAATGCAATCCCTACATAAAGGAAAACATCCCAGATGAGCCCTTAATATCAGCCTGGAGACAATTTCCTGATTGCAGCACAGAGAGGAGAAACGTAAAGAAAGCAGTTCTGCAGGCAGAGAGACACAGATTACAGATCAGAGCTGATGATGCAGCTGGAAGTTAAAGGACAAAGTGCTGGAGAAGACAGGACTACAAAAAGGGCAGGGCATGGTGGCTCACTCCTGTCATCCCAGCACTTTGGGAGGCCAAGGAAGGAGAATTGCTTGAGCCCAGGAGTTCCAGACTGGCCTGGACAACATGGTGAAGCCTCGTCTCTACAAAAAAAATACACAAATTAGCCAGGTGTGGTGGTGTGCACCTGTGGTCCCAGCTACCCAGAAGGCTAAAGTGGAAGAATCACCTCAGCCTAGGGAGGTCGAGGCTGCAGTAACCCATGATTGTGCCACAGCACTGCAACCTGGGCAACATAGTAAGATCCTGTCTCAATAAAGGGGAGACCTAAAAGCCCATGTGTGGTTATTCACAAGAACTTGATCAAGGGCTGGACTACCCATGTACCAGGTGAGACTTTCTGAAACCAAGGAGAGAGTAGCCAATATGAGGCTGAGAATGAAACAAAGATAATAGAGGTCACACGTTCCTGGGAGAGGGTAGAAACTAATGTGGAGAAACCTCAATAACACGTTGACAATTTGACTGAGATACCACCAAGTTCACACTTTTGGGAAAAGAAAGATGCCCTAGAATAAGCATTACTCATGAACTGCCCTAAAAAAAAGGATAAAATCAAGCCTCAGCAAGATGAAGAATTACCAGTAATTAACTCCCCAAAAGAACCAAATCTACTCTTTTTAAAAGAAAATAAATGTTCCCACTAGATACTGTAACATTCATTACGTATAACACACAAAAATTTATTAAACATGTGAATAAGCAGGAGACTGTGAGCCATACTCATTTTGTAAGGAAGCTGTCAACAGAAATACACCCTGAGATGACCCAAATGTTGTAATTAGCAGGCACGGACTTCAAAGTAGTTATTGAAATATGTTAAAAAACATAACAGAACATGGTCTTAATGAGTGAACAGAGAATCTCAGGAGAGAAATGGAAACTATAAAAGAGAAGCACATGGAAATTCTAGAACTCAATAGCAAAATATCTTAAATGTTGCTTGATGGCAATATTATTACTGGATGGCAATAATAGCAGATTGCAGACGGCAGAAAAACAGATGAGTGAATATAAAATAGAAAAACAGATTCATAGAAATTATATATAAAATATAAAAACAGATTTATAGAAGTTATTAATCTAAAGAACATATGATGTTCAGATGTGGTGGCTCACACCTGTAATTGCAGCACTTTGGGAGGCCAAGGTGGGCAGATCACTTGAACCAGGCAGTTGAGACCAGACTGGCCAACATGGTGAAGCCCCACCGCTACTAAAAATGCAAGAAGTAGCTGGTGTAGTAGTGTACACCTGTCATCCCAGCTACTCGGGAGGGTGAGGCACAAGGATGGCTTGAACCTGGGAGGTGGAGTTTTCAGTGAGCTGAAACTGCATCACTGTACTACAGCCTGGGCAACAGAGCAAGATTCTGTCTTAAAAAAAGAAGAAGAAGAAGAAGAAGGAGGAGGGGGGGAGGAGGAGGAGGAGGAGAACAACAGATGCAAGATTTAAATAATGAATAGAGCCTGATAACATCAGCTCATCCAACATACACATATTTAGGACATGGAGGGAATGGAGCAGGAATAGTTGTTAAATAAAACAAACATAGAAGAGATAAAGTTTAAAAAAAAATCCCTAATTTGGCCAAAAATACCAATTTGCAAGCTTAAGAATGGCAAAACCTGAGCATAACAAACACAAAGAAAATCGGTGGCTCAAGCCTGTAATCCCAGCACTTTGGGAGGCCGAGGCGGGTGGATCACGAGGTCAAGAGATCGAGACCATCCTGGTCAACATGGTGAAACCCCGTCTCTACTAAAACTAC
>NW_016107477.1:1046876-1112706 GCF_001604975.1 Cebus imitator
AAAAAAAAAAAAAAAAAAAAAAGAAAATCAAAACTAGGCAAATCATAGACCACTGAAAGTGAAAGATAAAGGGAAATCCTGAAGGCAACCTGAGAAATGCAACACATTACAAAGAATAGAGCCATGATGGGAAAGTGGGCCTTCCCATCCTTCTCACCAGAAACAGTGCAGGCAAGAAGATAATAAAATGACATCTTTAAAACACTAAGAAGAAACATGAAAAGCTGTCAAACAGAATTTCAATTCCTACAAAAACAACTTTCAAAAAAGAGTAAAATAGAGAAAATTTCAAATAAACGAAAACAGAATAATATGCACGTATAGTTTTATACTATAAGAAATATTACAGGAAGTATTTCAGGCTGATGCTAAGTGATGCCAGATGGAAACTCTGATCTATGTGAAGAGCACTAGCAATGGCAAATACATGGGGAAATATGCAAGGCTAGTTCTGCATTCTGACTATAATCAATTAATTCATTACACCATCTTAATGGATATAGAAAAAGTATTTGACAAAGTTCAATACACAATGATAAATACTTCAGCAAATTAGAAATAGAAGGGAACTCTCTTCGTTTGATAAAAGGCATCTGTGAAACACTTACATGTAGTATCTATAAAGAAATACTTTACAGAATGCTTTGTCCCCAAAATCAAGAATAAGACAGATTTATTCATTCTTACTGTTTCTACTCAACATTGTAATGTAGTGCACTTAGGCAAGAGAAAGAAATGTCAACAAAAGGCATGAAAATTCCAAAATCAGTCAATATAAAACAATCAGTTGTATTAATATATGCTGGCAACAAAAAACTGAAAAAATAATAATTTTCAAAAAATTTCCTTTAGAATAGCATTAAAAAATGAAGAACTTAGCAAAACATCTGAGAAAGTAAGAAAATGTGCAAGACCTACACATTGAAAACTAGAAAACATTCCTAAGAAAAATTAAAAGATGATCCCAAGTAAGCAAAGAGAACTATCATGCCCACAGGCTGGAAGACTCAATATTATTATTAATATGTCATCTCTTCCCAGATTGTTCCACAAGTCAATATAATCCCACTCAAAAAGGAGGGCCTTTTGTTTGTATAATTTGACAAGCTGATTCTAACATTACAAAGGAATGAAAAATGATCTAGCTTATCCAAAACTATTTTGGGAAAAAAATTAACTAAGTTGCAGGATCGATACTATCTGATTTTTAGAATTACTACAAAGGCATAGTTATTAGGACAGTGTTGTACTGGCTTAGGACAGGCAAACATATTAATAGAAAAAATACTGCATATAAATTGATCCATATATGTGCAATCGATTTTCAAAAATATGACAAGAGTATTAAATGAGTATTAAATGTCTTTTCAATAAATGGCACCAGATGCCTGGACAGTCACACGTGAAAAAAAACAATGAGCAGCTGACTTCTACATTACATCCCACATACACAAGAATTTGAAATGAAACATAAGTAAAACATAAAAGCTAAAACTACAAAGCCCAAGAATAAAGCTTATGATAAAGTCTTCATGATATTGGAATATTCAAGAATTTATTGGCACACAGAAGGCACTACCCATACAGTAATAAATTAATACATTCATTTTTTACCGGAATCAAAAACTTTTATCAAAATCATCAAGAAAAATAAGAAGTGAGCCACAGACATTTGCAATACATTTATCTGACAATAGACTTGACCAAAAATTCAATGTAAAAAATGGGCAAAAGACTCAGTGTAGATTTTGAAAAAAAAAAATCATGAATTATCAATAAACAAACTTTTATTCTCAATATCACTCTTCATCAGAGAAACCAAAATGAAATACTACTGCATACCCACTGGAGTGACTTAAATGACAGACAAGATTTCCCAACATTGGTTATTGCCAAGGCTGTGGAACTCCCTAAACATTCATGCCAATGTTGGGAGGAGTGTAAAATTGCACAACCACTTTGAATAATGTTATGCTACTTTTTTAAGAAACTTAAACCATGCGCCTACCCTATGACTCCTAGTAATTCCAAAAAAAGTGATGAAAATATGAAGTGTAAACAAATGTCCCTTGCAGTTTTATTCATAATAACCCAAACCTGAAAACAGCCCAAATGCCCAACCGGTGAACATACATTCACAAACAAATGTGCTATGTCCATAAAATGAATATTAGTTCAGCAACAAAAAGGAATAAACTGTTTATACATGCTTGAACATGGGATCAACAGAATTCATGTTGAGCAAGGAGGCAGACACAATAGTGCATGCTGTATGACACAACTGATATGAAATCTGACAACAGGCAATAGAAACCAGGTCCGTGGTTGTCTGGGAGGAGGGTGGTAGCGGGACTGGCTGAGAAGGAGCGCAAAGGAAGCTTCTGTGTTGCTGGAAGTGTTCTGCATCTCGACTGGGATGGTGGCTATGCAGGATATATTATACATTTTTCAACACGCATCAAAATGCCTGCGTGAAATCTGTACATCTTATCATTTGCAAATTACATCCCAATACAGTTACTTTATTTAAAACATTTCTACATTCAGCTTCTGTCACATGTGGCTGCTCTGTCTCTTACTATCTTCTACTAATGGTGATGTTGCAGTGGTCGAGACATAGCCAGACACCCTAGGACTGTCAGTACCAGGCCAGTGAATATTCGAGATGTGAACAGGCAGCACTGATGTTCCTTTTCGGAATGATGCCTCCTGCTCTGGATTTACCAACAGAAAGAAGTTCATGTAAGTCCATGTAAGAGTGAAGAAGAAATAAAATAAATTTCCCAAGCTTCAGCTAATTTTAATGTCCTTCCCCTTTTAAGTCTGTGGGGGAATTTTTTCATGTTTTGAAAGCAAGGAAGTCCTGTCAAAGCACAAACAGGATAGGCAGTCCAAACACCCAAGCAAAATCCTGCTTCGAGGAGTGAGGCCTTTTTATTTTAACTATTGGGGTGGACCTGGGAATCCGACTGCAGAATTAGGCCTCAACTGAAGAAGTGAAAAAAATTTTTTTCAATTTGTTTTTGACAGCAAGTACAATATTTTTATGTACTCTATTTGACATTTTCCTCTTATGTTCATTAATAAATATTAAATTATCATTTCCAGGGTTGTATATAACTGTTTACAATGAAACCATGGGAACTAAAAATAGCTCCCAATCCAATGGTGTGACTCTCCGAATTTATAATCAAAATCTGTGCCTATATATAATACATCTTTATGAAAGATATTTATATATCTTTGGATCATATCTTTGGATTTGTGGAATAAAAATCTAATTTAAAAAATTCTAACCAGATGGTCAAGATAATAGAAGAGACTGGCATTTTAAGTCTATTTACCTAGAGTCCTTTTGTAAAGCAAAGCCTTGTTTTGAAAACCAAATCATCTCCAGCATTGTATTTCATACATTTATGATTTTTTGCATATCTGGGTTTGCATAAAATAAAAATGCAGACCATTCTTGCTCAAGCTTTGATAAACAAGAAAACAAAGGTCAGATCACTGAATCAACCAATGTCTCAAGTTCTTATCCTCAAACAGACAGTAATGCTTCCTGACAGTATTATTACACATTAGTTATTAAAAGTGGTAAGAACTAACTTGGACATTTAAAAATTAGATCAGCCTATTAAAAAAGGAAAGAAAGAAAAACTCCTTAGCATAAATCCAATAGTTCCAACCAACTGCACCAACAATGTCTCTGCTTTTTCTTATCTTTACTTCTAATGCCCACGGCAAGACTCGCCCTGAGCCCCTTAAATGTACCCCAACGCCTCACTCATCTTTGCTGCTCCCATGGCACTTAGCACTGTGTCTCACAGATTTTAAAGGCTCAAGGCCCATCGTCTGAATAAGATGCAAGACAGTAATCACGCCTCTTCATTGTTCTTTTGGGGAAGATAAGGCAGTTATTGTAATACTTAGGAACATCGGGGCTAAATTTAATGCTCCATCACAATAATTTTATTAGCCTAAGTGATTATTACACTTGTTTTCTTTTGCTATATGGCTTTCAGATTTTTAATTTCCACTTTAACCGGCTTATTGGATATGTTTATTTTATTGTCAGAGTCCTCAAATCTATTTTACATGCTTATGGCAAATATGATATGATGGTAAGCACAAGTATGACGGTAACTTATTCAGAAACAGCCTCTGTTGTGCCCTAACTCTTCTAGCTTTAATTTAATACATTTTGAGTTAAACAGGCTTGAATTTCATTCTGCAAAGGAGAACTGGGTTTTAATATCTTATCCTGATACCTATTGCTCATAACTATAGGTGCTAATAAGACTATAGTTCATCTTACTTCCTGTGATGTCAGGCTCTAGTCTCTGTTGAGGGATGGCAAAGGGACACTCAGGGACAGTACTGGGGCAAGACATCTGCTCTGCTGTCGGGGCAAGAAGGCTTGCACCATGCCTTTACAGAATACCACCATAATCCAAGAGCAAGAGTGGTGGGTAGGGCAGGGGACACACTTTTATTGTGTGCTTATATATTCCAGGCATAGTTGTGTGTGTGTCATTTGTGTGCTTATATATTCCAAGCATAGTTGTGTGTGTGTCACACATACACATACATGGCACAGCTACAGCCTACTGCAGCCTCAAATACCTGGGGTCAAGTGATCCTCCTGCCTCCACTTCCCAAGTAGCTGGAACTACAGGTGCATGCACCATACCTGGTCAATTATTTTATTTTGTTTTTCTGTAGAGTCAAGGTCTTGCTATGTTGTTCAGGTTGGTCTCGAACTCCTGTTCTTAAGTGATCCTCCTGCCTTAGCATCCCAAAGCACTGGGATTACAGGACGGAGGCAATGAATGCAGCCCTGTGTATTGCCTCATTTAATGTTCACAGGTGTTACTTTAACAGATTAATAGGGGCCTCACAGACGTTAAGAGGTTTGCCAAGGTGACAAGTCAGTCAATGGCAAAAGCAGACTTAACCTGAGAACAGTTTTCTGAGAAAACCATGAAAGAAAATAAATAAGGAAAACAATATAACATTGACTAATTGAGGGATATAGTCCAGAGCTACCTATACTTTTCCACACTAAACATTAACTCCACATTTAGCCCATCTGCCTCCAGGCAAGGGCAATGAAGGAGACAGCGTGAAGAAAAAATGTATACCCACTTTCAAGACATTTTACTCTCACGTTCTTATCCCCATTTTACATATAAGGCTCCTGAGATACACAGCGATTATGAAATATGCCCATAATTTCCAAATGATTGTGATTCCCAAGCCCTCCCTCTCCCCCAGGCCTCATGCCTGACACGCTATTCTGTGGTTTTGGAACTGGCTACCCGTAGGTTTGTTCCTTACCACTGCTTCCACACTCACGCTTGGTCAATTAAGTCAGCTCCTTGTCTCTGCTAATAACCTCCCTCAAACGCATCTGCTCTTCCACAAATTCAGTTGCTTCCATCTTCCATTTAGTCCATGCCCAAAACAAATATCACAGAAAAACTTTTAATCACTAAACTGGAAAATTTAGTGATTTATAGTCATTTTTACTATAGCTATTTTTCACTAAACCTATTTTTATTTGTAAGGCCACTGCCCAAATTCATCAGGTTTCTTAGAGCAGTGTTTTCAAAATTTAGTAAGCAAAATATGAATCACCCTCTCCACCAACCAAGATCTAATTCAGTGGGGGGTCAAGAATAAAGGTCAAAATCTGTATTTTTTAACCACGACCCTAGATTATTTGCTGTTTTTCCATGTGTATATGCCAATGTTCATGGCAACAGCATCCACAATAGCCAAAAAGTGGAAACAACCCAAGTGTCAACAGATGAACAGGTGTATGGTATGACATGCAATGGAGTATTATTCAGCCACAAAAAGGAATGAAGTTCTGACACATACTGCAACACAGGTGAACCTTAAAAACATCATAAGTGAAGTAAGCCAGGCACAAAGGGACAAATATCTATTAATATCTACTTACATAAAATATCTAGAATAGGCACACTCATAAAGACCAAACGTAGATTAGAGGTTAGCAGGGTCTGCAGGGAGGTAAGAAGGGGGATTTACTGATTTTGGGGTACAGACTTTTTGTTTGAGGTGAGGATTTTTTTTTTGCATTTTACATTCTTTTTTAAAAAACTTATTTTATTTATTTATTTTTTATTTATTGAGACAGAGTCTCGCTCCTTTGGCAGGCTGAAGTGCAGTGGCTCAATCTTCGCTCACTGCAACCTCTACCTTTCACTTATAAGTGAGAACATGCAGTATTTGGTTTTCTATTCCTTTATTAGCTCACTTAGGATAACAGTTTCCAGCTCCATTTCTGTTGCTGTAAAGGACATTATCTCCTTCTTTTTTATGGTTGTCTAGTATTCCTTGGTGTATATGTACTACATTCCAGTCTACTGCTGATAGGCCTTTGGGTTGAGTTTGTCTTTGCTACTGTAAGTAGTGTCATGATGAACATGCACCTGCATATGTCTTTATGGCAGAACAATTTATATTCCCCTAGGTATATACTCAATAATGAGACTGCTGGGTTTAATGGAAATTCTGCTTTGAGTTCTTTGAGAAACTGCCACACTGCTTTCCACAATAACTAAACTAATTTACATTCCCACCAGCAGTGTATAAGCATTCCCTTTTCTCCACAGTCTCGCCAGTACCTGTTATTTTTTGACTTTTCAATAATAGCCATTCTGACTGGTGTGAGATGGTCTCTCACTGTGGTTTTGATTTGCATTTCTCTAATGATTAGTAATGTTGAGCATTTTTTCATATGCAGGTTAACTCTGTGTGTGTCTCTTTTTGAAAAGTGTCTGTTCATATCCTTTGTCTACTTTTTAATGGGGTTGTTTGATTGTTTGCTTGTTGATGTGTTTCTGAATACCACCTTTGTTGTTTGCATAGTTTGCAAATATTTTCTCCCATTCTCTAGGCTGTCTGTTTACTCTGTTGATAGTTTCTTTTGCAGGGCAGAAGCCCTTTAGTTTAATTAGGTCACTTTTTGTTTTGCAATCGCTTTTGGTGTCTTCGTCATGAAATCTTTGCCAGGTTGTATATACAAAGTAGTGTTTCCTAGGTTGTCTTCCAGGACTTTTGTAGTTTTAGATTTCTTTTTTTTAAATTTTATTTATTTATTTATTTATTTATTTTGAGAAAGAAAGAAAAAGAATAAAAAGAAAAAGAAAAAGAATAAAGGAAAGGAAGAAAGAGGAAGAGGAAGAGGGAGAGAGAACAGGGGTGTTGCTTTATTGCCCGGGCTAGAATGCAGTCTAAAACTGGGTATGCCTGTAATTGTGTTTAATAATAGAGACATAAAAAAAATGAGAGAAGAAAATAATTAACAAGCAGCCAACCAATATTTCATTTAAACCTGTAAATACGTGTGATGTAGTACTGATAAGAGTGTATATTTTGTGTATTTAAAGTGGAGAGTTCTATGAATATTAATTAAATCTACTTGTTCCGGATCTGAGTTCAAGTCCTGAATATCGATGTTAACTTTCTGTCTCATCGATCTGTCTAACATTGATGTTGAAGTCTCCCACTATTATTGTGTGGGAGTCCAAGTCTCTTTATAAGTCTTATATATCTGCGTATTTCTGTATTGGGTGCATATATATTTAGGATCTTTAGCTCTTCTTGTTACATTGATCCTTTTATCTTCATGTAATATCCTTCTTTGCTTCTTTTGATCTTTGTTGCTTTGAAATCTATTTTATCAGCAAAAATTGCAACTCCTGCTTTCTATTTATTTATTTTTGCTCTCCATTTGGTTGGTAAATTTTTCTCCATCCCTTTGTTTTGAGTCTTTGTGTATCCTTGCATGTGAGATGGATCTGGATGTAGCATACCAATGGGTCTTGGCTTTTTTTGCCTGTCTGTGTCTTTGGATTGGGGGGATTTAGTCGATCTAAATTTAGAATTAATAACAATATATGTGTGTTTGATACTGTCATTTAATGTTAGCTGGCTGTTTTGCCCATTAGTTGATGCAATTTCTTAATTATGTTAATGTTCTTTATATTTGGGTATTTTTTAGAAAGGCTGATACTGGTTGTTCCTTTCTATTTGTGGCGGTTCTTTCAGAAGCTCTTGTAAAGCAGGCCTGGTGGTGATGAAATCTCTGAGTGCTTGCTTGTTAACAAAGGATTTTATTTTTCCTTCACTTATGAAGCTTAGTTTGGCTGGATGTAAAATTCTGGGTTGAAAGTTCTTTTCTTTAAGGATGTTGAATATTGGCTCCCACTCTCTTCTGTCTTGTAGGGTTTCTGCTGAGAGATCTGCTGTGAGTCTGATGGGCTTCCCTTTATGGGTAACCTGACCTTTCTCTCTGGCTGCCCTCAGTATTTTATCTTTCATTTCAACCCTCGTGAATCTGGCGATTATGTGCCTTGAGGTTGGTCTTCTTGAGGAATATTTTTGTGGTGTTCTCTGTATTTCCTGGAATTGAATATTGTCCTGCCTTGCTAGGTTGGGAAAGTTTTCCTGAATAATATCCTGAAGCGTATTTTCCAGCTTGGACTGATTCTCTTCGTCACATTCAGGTACACCTATCAAACGTAGATTAGGTCTTTTCACATAGTCCCGTATTTCTTTGGAGACTTTGCTCGTTCTTTTTTATCCTTTTTTCTCTAATCTTGTCTTTGTGTTTTATTTCATGAAGTTGGTCTTCGACCTCTGATATCTTTTCTTCCGCTTGATCAATTCGGCTGTTAAAACTTGTGCATAGTTCCCGAAGTTCTCTTGTTGTGTTTTTCAGCTCCATTAATTCACTTATATTCCTCTCTAAATTGTGTGTTATTTTTAACATTTCGTCAAACCTTTTTTCAAAGTTCTTAGTTTCTTTGCATTGGGTTAGAACAAGTTCTTTTAATTCCCAGAGTTTCTTATCATCCACTTTTTAAAGCCTGCTTCTGCTAATGGAACACAGTCTTTCTCCATCAGGCCTTGTTCTGTTGCTGATGAGGAACTGTGATCTCCTGTACAGGGAGAGGCATTCTGATTTTGGGTATTCTCAGCCTTTTTAGGCTGGTTTCTTCGCTTCGTTATAAATTTATCCATCTGTGGTCTTTATAATTACTGTCTTTATAGTTGGGTTTCTGAATGGACGTCCAACTTATTGATTCCCGGCGCTAGAATCTGAGCAACCCACTGCGCCGGCCAAAACAGCGGCTTTAAGATTGATGGTGCTTTTCTGACTCTGCACCAAGAACCACTGCTCCAAGGCAGCGGCAAAACCGCCTCGCCGGCCTCAAGAGTCGCGCTGGCGACACGTGGGGCTCCTCCTCTGGGAATCTCCTGGTGCATGAGCAACAAAAATTGACCTGAAAGTGTGGCGTCCTCTCGTTCTCTGCTCTTTCAGTGGGAGCTGCAATCCCGAGCTGCTAGTGATCAGCCATCTTGGACCTCTCTCCGAGTATTCTCGGAGAGAATAGTAGAAGAGTAAGTAGTTTTAGATTTAGATTTAGAGAAGTAGTTTTAGATTTCACATTTAAGCTTCTAATCCATCGTGAGTTTATTTTTGTGCATGGTGTAAGGAAGGGGTCTAGCTTCAATCTTCTACATATGGCTAGCCAGTTATCCCAGCACCGTTTACTGAACAGAGAGTCCTTTAGATAAAACTTTTTCAAATGCTTTTTAGGGTTATCAGCTGACTGCCATTAGACCCGCAGTTCTATCTAATGCTACAAAATAACTTTTTTCAAAAAGTCATAAACTATCCTTAATTTTATAAGGCAATGAACCCAAGAGAAATCTGGTTGAAGGCTGAACGCAGAGGACCACTCAACTCTAAAGGTTTCCATTTGTGATAAATATATCCATGTAAGTTTCCATTGCTCTATTTCTATGGTTACAGTTATAAGAAACAGAATTAGTTTTTCCCATAAGATGTGTTTTTCAGATAAGATTCCCACAAGAAATAAAAAATGCCAAATTTCTAATAGAATCCTCAGGGTTTTAATTCCTGTTAAGAAATCCTTAAATATTTCATCAGAATTAGGCATACCAGCCCCTCCTGGGGCTCTGTGACTACATGACTGTGGGTGATATCTTTGGAAGAAAAACCTCTTTCATAACCAGTGTAAGGACAAATGGTCTCCAAATCAGTTTATGGCTATAACTAACATAAATCTTTCCATAATCTCTGCCATAAAGCTTATACAGTTTGAAGCATAGAAGTAGTGCACTGGACCTAGGTGGCAGATGCTGCACTCCACTGCTGATGTAAAGGTCGTCGCCTTTGTGACTGTTCACCCAGGACAAAGGCCTTTTCAGGGGACATCGTTTCAATATGTGCTCTCAATTTGTCCTGAGATTCTGAATTTCCACCTAGGATCCTGTAGAAAATCATCTGTTTTTCTACTAAATGACATGAAAAAGGACTTACACTGTTTACAATAAAAGAAGATATAAGATTTCTAAATAAGAAGAGTAAGACTTCATGAAGAATGTCAAACTAAGAAAAGTTGGTTATACAGAGTATATAATGTATTGTCCAAATGGGATATTTTTGAGAGTAAAAGAGAACACTATTAATCATTAGACAATTCCAGTAGGCGTACTCCAGGACTAACCATGTAATCCAGGATATTCAATAACCCTAAGTATTCTAAGAATGAGATTGCTATAAACATTCAATTCCCAGTAAGCCAATAACAAAATGGAAATATCATACAATTCTCATTATAACATTTAAAAAATGCACTTTAGTCTAATGTTGCAAAATTTCCCCAATAGGCATTTATTGTACAAACATTTATATGAGGAACCTTGAACAACACGATGGACAATATGATATAGTGCCTGCACAAAAATTTCTGTAATTACATAATATCTACATGGGTAATGTAAGCAAAATGGAAATATACAAACACAGAGATATACTTAGGAAATGAATGCATCATGAGCACTATTTCTAAAATTTTCAAAGTCATATGTAGATTCACATTTTTCCTATTCATTCTAATAATTTATGTATTAGTACAACATTAATCTTGTTAGTAGTGATTTTTAAATTAGTCATATAAATAATTTCCTGATTACTTCTGAGCATTTAGACTCTGATTTTACATCTGTCACAGTAATTTGACTATTATTTGAGGACAGAAACCGTATTTTCTATATTTTTTTGTTTCCAATACCATACAATATTTGTTATTTGTTGAAGCATTTTTACACTCATTGGACAAATAAATGAATGTATAAATCCAAATATGTCCATTCGAATTATGTAAACACTATCAAACAAATAGGTTTAAAGGATTTATTTAAGTTTAAATCCAAACCAACTGATTTATCCATTTCTTTTACAGACCCATCTATCTTTTCAACTACCAAGATTGTTTTTCAGTAAATATGACATTCTGAAATATGAAAGCTTCTGAGATTTTTTTAAGCTATTTCTTCTTTTAGAATACAAAAACAGGCACATGCTCCTCTTGGTTATAATGACTAAGATGTGGTGCGTAAACAAGGACTTGCAGCTAACTACAATTATGATCCAGGCATATTGAGGAATGGATGGAGAGAAGAGTGCATATGTGGAAGAGACCAGGGAGAAACGACCGCTCCACCCACAGCTCATATAATCAGAACCCCACGTAAAAGTCAGGAAGTTGCAAAACAAGCCTATGTTTAGACTCTCAAGGATAAACACCACAGAAATCAGCTAAAATAAGTGAAAGTCGTCATCTCTGCAGAGAAAAAAATGTGGAAGAGAGAGTCTTGGGACAAGTGTTTGCCCAACAAAACTTGTAGCATTATTTTTTGCACTTTGTGCCAGTATAACTTGGGCAACCCAGTTAATGCCTATGTCGTCGCCAGATGAGAAATACGGGAAAAGAAGCAGGGTTTTGATTTTTTGTTTGGTTAGTTTTGTTGCTGAAGAAGAAATTTAATGAATTCCATTTTGATCACACTAAATTCCAAGTGCTTACAGGATGTGCAGGTCAAGGTGTCCAGCAGACAAATGAAAAGTCATTCCTGAATCTTGCTTGAAAAATCTAAAGCATAGATTTAGGAGTCATAAACAAACAGGGGGCAGCTGGGGCCATGGCCATACACATGCTGACAAAGAAAAAGAGTGAGGACTTGATTGGGAAATAACCAGTGCTGGACCCAATATACTCCCTTCCCCCCTGCCCAGATCCACACGGCACCTAGGACACAGCCCTTTATGGACAGCATCAGTAGCCTTTGGTTTTGGCCAATTAGAAGTATCAAAAGAACTCATAGGAGGACAGGAGGAGAGAGAGGCTGGGGAAGTCATGCTCGGGTCACCTCACTGGAGGCTGCAGGCTGGCAGTGGCTGAGGTCCCACCTGAGGGTGGCGCTCCTGCCTGTGGCTGCTTCCTGCACTCAGCTCTCCCGGGTTCTCCCAGCCCCATCCCTCAGCCTCTCAACCCTGCCCAAATGTCATTCTACTAAAGTCTATATGATGTGCCTGCTGGTTTCTGCAGGACCCTGACTGATACATGAATCTACAAGAAATCCTGAGGAAGTCTATTAAAAAGTGGAGGAATAAGAAACAATAAAGAATTCTAAGACAAGAACTCTAGCCAAGACTGAATGTGAAAGAGGCCGCCGAGGGAGGACCATTGCAAAAGGAGCTGGGGGAAACTTTGCCGAGGCCACCAAATAGACACATGAGAAATGACTATGGCAAGCTGAGCAAGGCAGCCACCGCCAGGGGTCTGGACCTAGGCTGACTCAGCTGGAAGAGTGAAAAGGTGGCAGGAATGGAAACCAAAAAGGGAACTTTATTATTATTATTATCATTATTATTATTATTATTTTGGAGATGGAGTCTAGCTCTGTTGCCCAGGCTGGAGCACAGTGGCACAATCTTGGCTCACTGCAATCTCCATATCCTAGGTTCAGGCAAATCTCCTGCCTCAGCCTCCCAAGTAGCTGGAATTACAGGTGCCCACCACCGTGCCCAGCTAATTTTTATATTTTGGTAGAGATGGGGTTTCACCATGTTGTCCAGGCTGTTCTGGAACTCCTGACCTCAGGTGATCTGCCCTCCTTGGCCTCCCAAAGTGCTGGGGTTACAAGCATGAGTCACCATGCCTGGCCAAAAACAACACTTTTAATAACTGTGGTGGCCATGAGGAAGAAGCGAAGAGACTGAAGAAATGGGGAGGATGTGGGGTAAACAAGAGAAAGAGTTTCGGAAATGAGAAGCGCCAGCTCTCTCAGAGGCAAGGAAGACACAATAAGCATGGCAAAGCCGGAGGGAGGAGACTGCAAGGCAACTTCTAGTTTCTCAGGCAAACAGGAGGCAAGGCTACCAGTGGAGGTGGAGGGTGGTCCAAAGGCAAAAGGCAAGTTGTGGCAGTAAATCATAAACCAGCAAAGGCACCCTCCTTCCAGTTGGTGGATGAAGGTCTGAAGAAAGGCAGGGCACACAGAGAGCTGCATTGAGGGTGTGTGCCCAGTGATGGCTTTCCAAGTGCTCTAAGCAGGGAAGCCTGGGAAGCCGGCAGACGTGGGGGCTGTGAAGGTGGCGTGGGGGACTGCAGGAGGCTGAAGAGCAAGACAAGCAACCGAGTGGGCTATACAGACAGAAGGCTCTGCTCAGAAACCAAGATTCAGAGCTCAAAATCTTAGAAATGGAGCTGTGCTGTGTGATGCCGAGGTCCCAAACATGGAGGTAGGGCAAGTAACAGTGATGGATGATGCCCAAGGTCTGGATATCAACAATTCTTTGCTTATCTCAGTCATAGATGATATGGGAGAAAACAGAGATCTACTTAGAAAGCCGATATGAACTTCTATTCCTACTCAGAGTAGGTGCTTGTTTTTACCATATATATATCAGTTTTAAACTCAAAGTAGATGCTGTTTTTAGCATATATGAGTTTTAAACTCGGAGTAGATGCTTGTTTTTAGCATATATATTTGAGTTTTTACCTTTTTGATGGCTGTGGTTTCTTTCACAAAAAAAATTACAATTTCAAGTGTCTACAGGATATCCAACATTACTCAAATTCTAAAGTTTTCATCTAAAATATCACATCATAGTAGACAAAAGTCTTGGCTCTATTTCAACAATAAAATCTATGATTCTATTTACATACTCATTATATTCATCTTTTATGAAGTGTGCTGGGTCATTAAAATAAATGCATGTTGCTTCTAAGGAATAAGAAAATTGAGCTTAAAACTGTGTTGTGAATTAAAGTTCTGCACAAATGGCTCGTGTTTACGTGTACTGCACCCTCTGAAACAGGTAATTTATCCAGCTGACTGCAGAGCCTTCCCGTCTTTTTCATGTATAACTGAGTAATTACCTCAGCCAGAATGAGGCGTTTCGAAAATGGATTGACTTTCTAAAGAAAATAAATAATGTTCAAGCCAGTGAATAATTTTCAAGCAATAGGGAGAATGAATGTTTGGAATTAACATGTTTGTTCATGGTTTTAATTGTTTTTCTATAATTCAATGTCAGAAGTCTAAATGATTCCCATTGAAATTACACTTATTGTCCACAAGGCTCTTGGTACCAAAAAAACAACACAAAAAAAAATCTATAAAAGGACCCATTCCCAACCTGGTGTCTGCTCCCTACAATTTTGTATGTAGTGAAAGCTAAACATAACATAAATTAAAATGATCAAAGATCTAATTATCTAGGGCTAGTTTCCTACTTAATTTATTTTAGACAGAAACAAAAAAAAATCATTGTTGTCCAGCTGGATGCTATGTCCAATATTTCAGCATGTATGTCCCTGAGTATTTCAAGACTATCCATTCATTCCCTGCCTCTCTCACTTTTCTACCTGGGAATCCTAGAGTCTGAAATCTGAAATGAGAAACTATTGGCCTTCACAAAGGTAACACACCAACCCCACCAACCTCCACACAGATCATGTAGGATGGTACTGACAATCAATTAGTTATATTTCCAACTAAATATTTTTTACAACTATAATTTAATGTAATTATATAAAAATTTATATACACTCTATAATATAATTAACATTAAAAGTTTAGTTATTAATAAATTTAACTCTACAACTGATATTTTAGGGAGTTCTGCTTCTAGTTGGGATGTTAAACTTCCAGACAGGCCAATTAGAAATATTAGAGCTAGAAAATGTCTAGAAACAAATACATAGAGCCATAATTTTGGAACTCACTGTGGATACCAAGAAGTCTAAATTAAATCTAAATGATCTGACTGATGGAGAAGGAGGGTGGTTTCCTAAGTGAGCAGAGAGATCAGCGGTTTCCTCCAGCTGAGGGGCCTGTGCTGAGTTTGGACCTGGAGGAGCAGAAGATCAAGCCTGATGCAGAAGGATGGACTCTGTCAGAGGAAGACAATAGCTAGTGAAGTTTCAGAAGCGGTAGGGGCTGGCTGGTTGCATTGAAATCTGCAGAAACCTCAGACCCTGAGCTGACTGTCCCTGAGTGCTTACCAGAACAGAAGCTGTGGGGAGGGCATGGAAGGCCCAGGGAGACCTCTGTAATCTCCTGGTCCTGGGATCACTAGAGGGAGTACAGGGAAGTCCTTTCCACCAACACATTTGAAACCAGAGATGAACTAAAGCTAAAACTGCAACTTGCCCCAGACCAGCTTGATTCTTAACTTGATCAAAGGGATCCAACTCTGCATTTGTTTCCTAGGTCCACCATAATAAAATTACCAAAATTCTGAGGTGTCTGGGCCCCACTGGGGGCATGGTAGCTTCTGTCCCTGTGCATCTGTGTCAGCTCCTAGGGCTGCTATAACAAACTACCACAAACTGGGTGGCTTCAAAAGACAGAAATTTATTCTCTCACAGTTCTGGGGATCAGAACCAGAAATTGAAGCATGGTAGGGCCACACTCCCTACATTACGCCTTGCCTTTTCCAGTACCCTGTGGCTGCGGTTGACTCCCTGGCTTCAGGCTGCATCACTCCAATCTCTGCCTCCAGTTTTCACATTGCCTTCTCCTCTCCTTTTGTGCCTTTTCCTCTTTTGTCTCTTATAAGGATACTTGTCATTGGATTTATGACCCACTCATGAAACCCAGGATGAGATCATCTCAAGACCCTTAACTTAATCACATCTTCAAATATCATTTTCTCAAATAAAGTCACAATCACAGGTTCTGGAGGTCAAGAGGTGGATAAATCTTTTGGGGACCACTGTTCAACCCACTATAGGCCCTCACACTAGCCACCTAATGGAAGAAAAGGCACAGCCCTTTCTGAGGGAAAAACAATGCCTACTTCAGTCTCTATGGGTTCTTTATACACAACATACAGCATACATGGAAAAAGAAACAAGACAATGTGACTTGTAATCAAGAGAAAATACAACCAATAGGAGCAAACCCACAGATGATCCAGACATTAAAATTAGCAAAAAAAAGAACATTAATTACTATAAATTGTTAAAATTTTTAAAAGATGAAGAAAAATGAATATAAAGTTAGAGAAATTTAACAGAAAAATGAACTATCTATAAAGGAACCAAATGGATATTCCAGAATTTTAAATTCCATATCCGAAATTAAGAATTCATTGAATGACCTTAACAGCAGAAAAAAATAGCAGAAAAAAAGGCATGTGGCATAAAAGTCAAATCAGTAGAAATTATCTGAAACACAAAAAGAAAAAAGAACAGGGAAAAATAGAAGAGATCATGAGAGACATGTGAGATCCTCTCAGATACTCTAACAGATGTGCAACTATTATCTCACAAGGAGAGAAGACAGAAAGTGAGCAGAATGAATGTCTGAAGAGATAATGGCTGAGAATTTTCCAAAATGTGTAATGAACATCAACCCACATATTCAAGAAATATAGTCAATCCCAAACATGGGAGCAAAAAACCTAAAAAAAAAAGAAAAAACCACCACAGAACAAAAAAAAAAAAAAAAGAAAGCATGGAAAGAAACATGATACAAAAGAATACATACTGTATGACTCCATTCATAAGAAATACATATTAATGTATTTCATTCATAAGAACAGGTAAAATTAATCTATAATGAAACAATGTGGTTATCTTTGGAGAGGTATGGGAAAGGGCTGTAATGTTGACTGAAGAGGCTTTGAGAGAAGCTTTTGAACGATAGAAATGTTCTCTGTTTTGACCTGGAGGCTAGTTATGGGTAGATACATATGTAAAAATTCACTGAGCGTACACTTAAATTGTGTATGTTTAACTATATGTAAATTATTCCTTCCTTTATAGAACAACAGGAATTGGTCTGCAAATATCTTCCCCATACTTGCCAGTCATAATGAGATAGATTCAGAATTTATCAGCAGAGTTCTAAACAATCATTCATATATTCATTTAGCCACAAATATTAATTGCATACTCACTACATGTCGGAGACTATTTTAGGCATTTGGGATGTATCAGTGAACAAAACAGGGGAAAAGACTCCTAGCTTTTTGAAGCTTAAATTCTAGTAGGGATAATCAAATACTATCTAATAAGTGAACGTTTTCACATATTAAAAGGTGGTTAAAAACTGGAAAGTTGAGAGCAGAGCTAGGGGGAGTAGGAGTGTGCCAGTAGAGACTTGCTGAAATTTAAAATCAAGTGGAAAAGGTAGGCTTAAAAGAGATGTGGGGGGTAGAGATTTGGGTGTATGGGGAAGAATATTACAGCTAAATGGATCAGCCAGAGCAGAGATTCTGAGGTGGCAGTCAGACGTGTAGCAAAATCGAGAAGTCTAGTTTGGCTGGAGTACACTTCACGCTGTTTAAAGAGGCAAAACAGAAAACAAGAAGGTGAGGGGTGGTGAAAATGGAGTTGCTGTAGGATCAATGGATTAGAGGCCCTGAGGGCTGCAGATTGACGGAGTTGGGATATTCACAGAAATGACCTAGAAAGAACATTGGTGGTAGAGAGGATGTGAGAAACTGCAATCACAAAAAGGGTTACATTATTGTTAATGGTGTGGCCCAAAGTACTACAACAGGGGTCAGTGGCTGAGGTTGGGTGTAGGGCAAGGACACCCAAGAAAGAAGGACAAGGGACTGAGAAAACAGGGTGCTCGAAGGATCACCTACATGTGTATTAAAACCACCAAGAATGAAAACCAGAGTTATGTTGGTGAGAGTGACCAGAAGCGAACAGCTAAAGTAACCAAGAAGGGCGTGGGCAGATGCCTATCAATATGAAGAGCAGTGGCAAATACAATTTGAAGACATGGGAGTCAGGCCCGGAAGGCTTCAGGGAGGGAAAGGGAGAAGGTCTGGAAATAACCACAAGGAACAAAGACTACAATTTTCTCACCTCCAGCCCCCAAAGCGACCATTTGCAAGAACTGCAGAGCATCAATGTCCTCAGTGAGAACCAGGTAGAGCAGAAAGTAAAGAGAATGTTCAGAAAAGAGGGTCCAGAGGGACAGGGCAAAGCGTGGAGAGCAGGGGTGGGGCAGAGTTGAGCAGTGACCTTGCAGTCTGGGCTTCTTGATGAAACTGGCATCACTGGGGATAAAGGGCGAGATACAGCTGGGCTGGTGGTATCAAAGGAACAGATGATGCCAGGCTGTGAGTCTGAGGGGTCAGTGGGGAGTGAGTGCCTGTGTCTTCCCTGTGGCTTTTGTGGATGAAAGTGAGGCAGTCTGGAGGGACTGAGTCATAGTCCAGACATATGGGCCACTCTCTTGAACATGCTTAAATGTTCTTTTACCAGCACAAATTCACTGTATGCCTCCTAAGTCAAGCTATTTGACCAAAGGCACATCAGGGAATAACAGGACAAATGATTTTTTCCAACTTACTAATATATAATAAAACCCAGCAGGAGCTTGCAGCATTCACGGCAGTACTTTGTGGGATCGAGGAGGAAGAAGTACACGCATTAAGTGTCCTCCAGTCAAGCTTTCCAAAATCAATTCAAGGACGTGAACAAAGATTGGAGCCTATTCAAATCCTTCCCCTCTGGAAAAAAAAATCAACAGAACTACAATTTTAACTTTGAAGAAATTTAGGCACCAGTGAATGTTACACTCCCACCAAACAGTGATCAGTTTCCTGCATTATTGAAATTCAGTAGCACACCTCCCCACATCGCCACTGAAGTAAGTAAATATCCCAGAATTCAAGTGAGGACAGTGACTCAGCGAGGGAGTCTGAATGAGCCCACTCTCCCACAGGGGGTGGTGATGGTCACGGCAGCCTTCCCGCCTCTGGAAACCGGCCCGATGAGAAGCCACATTTGGAATGAACACAACACGTAGGCTGCTAAACGCCACCATCGCAGCCGTCGTTACCATTTATTTTTAAAATATTTTTTGAGTGAAGTGTCAACTAAGGCATCACAGTTATTACCAATTTAAAAGAAAGCACCGTGGGAAGTGGCCCATTTAATTAATTATAGCCCATGTGTGGTGCAGCCCCAACAATGGCACACTACACAATTACCCCAACATAACAACATCGAACAGAAAGCTCCCTTTCTCCCCTCCTTGTGCTGTGCTCCCTGTGAACTGCAAGTCATAGTCAGAGAGATTGCCAAAGGATCAGAAGAGCCCAGCACTCCATCCTCCCTGGAGTACAGACAATAAATCAGCAATGAAGGCACAGATGACAAGAAAAGCATGGCAGCACCCCTGATGAATCGCCGTCCTGCATTGAGGGGCCCTGCTGAGGTCCTCAGGGTGGGGAAGAGCTCTCCGTGCCACAGCAGAAGGAATGCCATTGCCAGGGACCAGCTCCTCCCAGCACAGGGCAGGAAGAGTCTGCTCAAAACAGACAGACCTACATGAAATTCAAGGGCTGCCTCTTGCTAGCTGAGTGACCATGAGCAAGAGATTATACAACCAGATCTTCCTTTTTCCTCACCTGTAGAATGAAGGGAATGATATCAAACTTGCCCACAAGTGTAAAGTTTCTAACTAATAGGTGTAACATACAAAAGTGTATAGTAGGCACTCAGGAGGTAATGATCATGGATGATGATATTATCACATAAAGGCGGGAAAAGAAATCTTCTCATGTTAGGTTGAGAGCAATACAGTTCATCAGGAGACCATGATCTGAGCTGCCTGTTGGTCAGTAACCAGGCTCTGTCCTGGTCTTGAGAGAGCAAACCTACATGAGCCACGCTCTGGAGGGGAGAGGGGGGCAGGTTTGCATTTGGCCATGGAATTCCCCATCACTTACACACGTGGACACCCCTTACCCTGTGCCCCTGCACTCTGAAGACGGGCTAAGATCCCACTCACTGCTAGGTACTTGATTACTTACTTGTAAATCCTGAGAGCTCTCTGATTTGCAAGGTTTTCTGTTCAGTGGTAGAGTCGTGCCTGGCTCACGGAAGCTACAGGATATTTTATGACATGAATTCCATGTTGGGTGGATAGACTGGCATGAGTCATTCCACTACAAGCTTCAGACTGTCTAAGGAACATGCACACAAATGTCTGCAAACAGCACACTCAGAGAAAGCCTCGCCACAATTTTTGCAGCTGAAAAAGGCAGGGATTTGTTTTTATTATGAATACATTATTTTAAGGATAAAATATTTTGTGGTTGAGGGGAAACATTTTTAGAATCCCATGCAATCACTGCCCCTGTTCAGTTTAATTTCTGCAGATGTCTGCTGCTTATCTGATTGGACTTATTGGCTGTCCCATAAAGCTTGGCTTCCCTGTACCAGAATAACAGAACAGGGTTTTTACAACTCTTTGCAAACCATCCCAGAGCAGACAATGTAATATTTTGGTGGACCCTAAGGTCAGTAGACGAGAAGCTGTGTTGGGTTAGTTCCACTCCTCTCCATCTTCTTCGTTCACAGCTCCCTTCCCCTCAGCCCTCTTCTTCCCTCATCCCCTCTCCCTGTCCCACACTCTCCTCTCGTTCACACAGTAACCAGCTGGAGCCCCCGCTGCACCCCCAGAAGAACATCTAATCACCAACAGCTCCACTGATAATCTGCTTCCCCACAACTCCAAGAAACAGCCTAATTTGTGCCTCTTTAGCGTTCCTCTTAAATACAAACCTATCATCTTAGCTTGACTCTGGATACACATAATTCTTCCTCTTAAAATTTGGGGCTTTGGTTCAAGTTGTAAATTGAATATTCACTAGAAAAGTCACATCATTTATGAAACCTACATGCTTCCGTGGGGCGATCTATCCAAAAGAAAATGCCCAAAGCCTTTTAACTATAAAACTCTGATCCCCTTCTCAGTGTGAAAAATACTCAAAGAGGGGCTGAGTGACGTAAACGCAGAGGCTGAATATTCTGACAACTTACTATCTCAGTAATAAGCCTAAGGCTAAGGGTGTCCCAGCAGGGCTGGAGAAGCAGGAGGAAGACACAACCATGTTGTTTGAGACCCTGAATTCAGCTATGTCTGTAAACAGACCCAAGTCCTCCTTTTCAGGGAGCCAATAAACTAAGCCGGTTAACCTTTCTAGGCTAGGTTAGACCTGGATTTCTCTCACCCGCAACAGAAGAACCTTGAATTCCTCCGTAATCTGAAGTTTCATCCAAAAGACAAGGCCACGCAAGGCCCTGAGTAACTTACAGATAAAACTAGAAAAGTGGGCCTAAACCAGATAGCTACCATTGGTGATAAAAGTCCTCATGCTTCAACTATTTCTTTTTTTTTTTTTTAAGTTCTGGGGTACATGTGCAGGATGTGCAGGTTTGTTACATAAGTAAACGTGTGCCATGGTGGTTTGCTGCACCTACCAACCCATCACGTAGGTATTAAGCCCAGCATGCATTAGTTATTTTTCCAAATGCTTTCCCTCCCCCAATTCAACCCCTGACAGGCCCCAGTGTGTTCTATTCTCCTCCCTGTGGCCACATGTTCTCATTGTTCAACTCCCACTTATAAGTGAGAACATGCAGTGTTTGCTTTTCTGTTCCTGCATTAGTTTGCTGAGGATAATGGCTTCTAGCTCCACCCATGTCCCTGCAAAGAACATGATCTTGCTCTTCTTTATGGCTGCATAGTATTCCATGGTGTATATGTACCACATTTTCTTTTTCCAGTTTATTATTAATGGGCATTTGGGTTGATTCCATGTCTTTGCTATTGTGAAGAGTGCTGCAATGAACACATGTGTGCATGTGTCTTTTTAATAGAATAATTGATATTCCTTTGGGTATATATCCAGTCTTGACTGTGCTAACCAGGCCCCTACTTGGTTCCATGTACAGCTTGCCTTTTGCCAATACTGGCCTTCCTGGGCAGCCTTCGTCTGTGAAGCTGCAGACTGTCTGTTATTCTGTTATCCACCTCGCCCTGGTGACCCAGACTTCCATTTAGCCAAGGTTCCTGCCACACCCAGATTTCTACAGGTACAAACTCATTTGTGATCACTGTTGCCCTCGGAAGTATTTGCAGGAAGTAATGCAAAGCTCTGACATTGTTAAGCCCGCAGCCTGGAAGAATCTGTTACGTTAAGTGGTGCAGGTCAGACGGAACTGGGGCTGGGGTGGCGCACCTTCTCTCCCTTCTCCACTCATCCACTTCCAGCACCTCTTAATTTAGCCTGTTTCTTTGATCCCCTCGCCCTTTCTTGATGTCACTGTGATCGCCTAAGCTAATCTAAATATTGCTTTCATCTTTCTTCAGTCTCTCCTTGTGTATATTTTACTGCTGATAAAAGTTATCTTATTTGTGATCAACACATGTTCACAATGAAAATGTGAATAACACAACTTGAATATAGCATAATCCCTGCACCAAGCTCATCTCAAGGTTGCAAGCACTCACTCTCACAGCAATGAAGCAGTCATTTTAGCTCCATTTGTCTGTTTTACTTCCCCACATGCTAATGTGATATATTCCCTGTTGATAATAAGATTTCTGATCTTTATCAGAGAAAAACACTGTATCAAAACCCAGAAATTCTGTACCACTCTCAACATACTTCATTTATCCTAATCTCTGGTGAGATTTCATGTCTAAGGGAATCTTTTGCCTTATTTCTGCACCTTGTACCATAGACTGATACCGACAGTATAACACATATTTTTAAAGAATAACCATGATATAGGTGATGGGGAGGAAGGCAGCAAACCACATTGCCATGTATGTACCTATGCAACAATCTTGCATGTTCTTCACATGTACCCCAAAACCTAAAACACAATTAAAAATATATATATATATGTGTATATATATGTGTGTGTATATATATGTGTGTGTGTATATATATGTGTGTGTGTGTGTATATATGTGTGTGTATATATATGTGTGTATATATATATGTGTGTGTATATATATGTGTGTGTATACACACACACACACACACACACACACACACACACACATATATATATATATATAAAGAATAATCATGGGTCTAAAGATGTTAGTTTCTAGGGTGCATTTTTCTTCACGTTCTTTCACCTGTTTCTCCATTCCAGGCCACCTGCTTTGAGCTTCATCAAAATCCCCTGAAAAACCTAAATTCTAAAATTCTATAAATCAGTCCAAAATGATGAGAAGAAATAACCATGTGTTGTAAGAATTATTAAATGAAGATTTCTCAGCCTACTCAAAGTGCACAGCGTAATCACTATCTAACTGACAAGGAGTTTAAATGTTGGCAATGATAGGTTGGTCACATGTAATACTAGAGAATAGTTATTAAACTAGTGAGCCTCAGACATGTTCTCTTAGTCTGATGAGGTAGCATCTATTTATTATGATGTTCACAATCCTGAAAACATATTTTAGGGTAGAAATAGAAAGGCCAATTTAAATATTTAGACAATTTTCAAGCTTGAGAATTAATCACTGTGCAATTACTGATTTTCCAAGTGTTTAACCAGTTTCTCCCTGCTCATTTAAATTACATTTTGATATCCAAAGAGGGAAAGATCTGTTAAACATTTTAAGCTTATAATCTTCACTAGCAAATAGTTTACCTAAAGACAGAAGTTGACTGAGAAGACAAATGAATAAACTATGACTAGCCCCAATCCAACACAGCATCAGCTTCCTACGGGCAGGTAATCAGCCCCCTCATGCCTACAGAGGCTTTCTTAAGGTAGATATGCACTGGTCACTATTTCTACTTGCAAGTGGACACCCTAAAACTGCGCCATCTAATGTAACAGCTGCTGTCCATATGTGGCTATTTCCATTTAAAATCATTAAACTGAACTGAAATGGAAACTCCAGTTCCTCAGCCTCACTAGCCACATTTCAAGTGCCCAACAGCCACATGTGTCAAGTGGCCAGTGCACTGGACAGAACAGGGAGAGGCCATGTCCATCACTGCAGGAAGTTTTGCTGGACAGTATTGGCCTAGGTGATGGGATTACTGTACAGAGACCACCAGTAGTACATGCAAGTACAATCTACTGCCGGAACAAGTGGGTGAAAAGCTAAGATCCTAAGCCCTGTTGCCATGAGACAGGAAGAACGGCAGGATCCAGGGCAGGATGCAGCTAAGCTATCCACGGCTCTGGGCAGAAGGGGAAATCTGAAGGATAAGAGAGAAAGATGGCTTTGGGGGTCAGAAAGACACTTCTTGAATAAATGTAGTTTATGGAGGCAACTGAAATGAAAAAAACTCAAGCTTAAACAGAGCAGAGTCACTGTTGTAGCACCAAATTTACTTATGAGTGATAGCAGATAATTATATAAAGAATGATCAAAGCAAAGTATGAATCTGTGGGCTCTCACTGCAATACCCAGGGCCCAAGCACAGTGAAAGAGCTTTGGAAGTCTCCCACAGGAAGCTGTCAGGCAGGACAGGCAGGAATGCCAGCACAGTGATGGACAACACCCCTGGAAGGAGGATGCTGCCAGCAGAAGCCACCAGTGGAAGCTCAATGACAGCAAGGGGTGGTAAACAAGAGGGGTTAAGGGGTATATTCACAAAGGCCACTGCTGCAAATTTCCTGAAGGCAGCAGCAAAGCACAGTGGCACAAACCTGTTTCTTCATTTTAGAATCTTAGCCGCAAATGAGAAATAATCACCATGGAACACAGTGAATAAGAAGATGTAACAATATTTTGTATATCAGTTTGGGGCTCGGGGATTTTCCATTTATTAAAATACACCATGTTCATACACTGATAAGCATACACTCGAGTCATTGTGGGCACACATTGTAGGAGGAACTCTCCTAGTTGGCCAGGAAGCAGAGAGATTAACTTGGTTCTCTAGATGCCTTAAGCCAAGTGAAGTAGGCCACACTCAAAAAATAATCCGAATCCTTCATGCTACTGGCAGGTTTTGCCATTAGAATTATACTTATTTTAAGAGAAGAGGTTATTATTACTGGAAAATCACTAGCAAACATTACTGTTCAGAATTCCAGCCATTTATTATCCATTATCCATCCATTACTACTCCACAGTCCCACTGTTTGTCAGATGTTATTAGTATAATGGCCTCATAATGGACTATGCTTCTTTGACACTATTATCGTTCTGCCACGGTTTACTCTGTCAATATTTCAAGGGAGGAAGCATCACATACAACGAAACAATACATGAATTAAATTATTCAAATACTATGTAATTCTCAGGGACACTTAAACATGTTGCTTCTTAAAGGTATATGCATAATACAGAAACACCAATGAATCCGATTTTCTATGTGATGTTAGAAATAGCTCCTCTTTTAAGGAACACACAGAGAGCGTTTAGTTAATACCAAGAGCTAATGCACATTTGTTTTGCATAATGAATAAATAATCCTTAATAAACAGCAATTTGCACTGATAAATAACCTATCAGTACACTTTTATTTGCAGCTCCCATTCACCCCTTTCTTCATTCATTTGGCAAACATTTATTGAGTACCCATGAAATACCAGGTGCTATTCCACAGGCAGTAGGGATATCAAGAGTACTTGGGTAATCAAGGGATAAAAATGCTCCTTCCACTAACTTATATTCTAGAGGCAAAATGAAGCATAAATAAATAAAACAAATATGTAACCAAATGTCAGATAACCATAAATACCTATGATGAAAACTAAATTCATGTAAGAAGACAGTGAATTGCTTCAATAGCAGCAGAAATAATTCTCCCACTGCAACAAGCAGAAACTCCAAGTGTGCATGTTCAGACATGGATTGAGAGGTGGATTTCGTCATGGGAATATCGGCAATATTCCTGTGAGTTTCTCTTTTCCCAGTGAATGACAGGCAAGATCACGAGAAGAGAATGAGGAGAAGGCTGTGAGGAGCAAAGTTGTGTGAAACGGTTCTCTTCGAGAACGAGAACATGAGATGATTAGAACAACTGAGTAGAATGCCAGGAATGGGCTTAGGGTTCTCTTGGGCACTTACGGAGATAAATTTGAAGGCAGATCTCTCAGTATGACTCTTTGTGTTTCTCTAGCCATGAGATTAAACTTCAGCTCACTCAGAAATTTATTATCAGGCAATTATGTGAGAATAGACGAAAATTACATTCCCAGTGAAGTGAGGGATTATACAGAGACTCAAAAAGAAGGAAAAGACAACCAACTTGGAAAGAGAAATGCAAATTTATATTCAACGTGATAAAGTGTGCAATAACCTGACGATTATCACACATTCTATTCACATGACAAAATTTCATATGCATCCCATAATATGTACAAATATAATGTACCCCCAAAAAGTGTGGAGTCAGACAGTGCTAAATTAGGTTGAGTCTAAAGCTGCCTCCTTACATATTTTATGTTCAGCCTAAAGGTTTCTCTGTACAAAGCAAACTGCAACTAATTGGATACGTAAATACACTGTAACCTACTCTTGTGCCAATCACCAACTTTCAGCCAGTCAAAGGCAGACAACTGTTCAAACCACATTCAAATAAGGCAAACGCAGAGCTGCAACCAGGCCAGATGTTTCTGTACCTCCCTTCCATTTTCCGCACATCACTTTCAATTTTCTGTCCATAAATCATCTCTGACCATGTGGCAACACACAGTCACCCTGAACTTCTTCTGGTCCTGGGGCTACCCAATTTGTGAATCATTCTTTATTCAAGTAAACTCTGTCAAATGTGTGTAAAGTTTGTCTTTGAACAACAGGTTGGAGGAGTAAGTCAGGACTTGATTATGCAGGATCTAGTAGGACACATTGAAGAGCTGACTCTTTTTTATCCAAATGCAATGGGAAGTCACGGAAGGACGTAAGCAAAGGAGTCACATGGCCCAGTCCATATGTTTAAGATCACTTTTGGCACCTTTGGGTAGCAAAGATTGAGAGGGTCTGCAATGGGTGCAGAGAGACAAGCTAGGAGGTGACTGCAGTGGCCCAGGTGAGAGATGTTGCTGGCTTTCATTAGGGTGGCAGTCAGGGGGACAGCAGTCATAGGGATGGAGAGAGGTAAAGAGACTAGGAATATATTGTCTGGAGTTGGTCCATGGACTATGGTGGTTGACCATGTGTGGTAGCTCTGAGGTGGGTAGATTGCAAGAATGACTCCCGGGTTTCTGTTTTAAGCAATTTGGTAGACCAGACTACCATTTGCTAAAGTTGAGACTGCCTAGGGAAGAAAAAGTTGTGTATTGAGCTGTTCAGTCCAGGAAATATTAACATAGACATACAAAAGATGTCAAAACTAACACTTACATACCTAACCCTGGAGCTCTGGGAGAGGTTACAGCAGTAGATACAATTTTTAAAGTTACTGGCTAATATAAAGTGCTGAAAACCAAGGGAATGGATGACTTCACTTAGGGAGAGAGAACTGAGCAGAAATTCTCAGCCCAGGCATGTATTGAATCACCTGGGAGAGCTGTACAAAATGCTGATGCCTCCTGGGCACTTTATGATGTCAGGCTTGAGTACACAGCATGGAGAGGAAATAGCAAAAGGCCCAGGACCAATGCCTTGGCCAATGCCAGTATTCAGAGTTTAAGAAGAGCAGAGAAGCCAACAAGAGTACTCAAAAGGAACCAAGAGGTCGAAGAAAATAAGTAAACATAATGGCATAGAATCTACGATAATAACTACTATTCCCATTTCCACCTCCCCCCCCAAAAAAAAAAACAGGCTAGATAGGGACACACTGATTGACGTGGGATAGCTGACTTCTCCCACATCATTCATCACATCAAGAATTCAAAGACTACGATTTAGACTCCCAGCTATCTAACATAGAGCCTCACATTCCAACCCAAAGTAGGGAGTGTACGTTTCAAGCTTACCTGAAGTTTATTCCAAAATTAGGGAGTAATTGGCACATAAAATTGACTAGACTTCCTTTACTTACAACACTGTTGAGTTGGGAGGGCTTCCCAAAGAACCTTATAATAGTGTTGAGGCAGGAGAGCCTGATGTCTGCTGAATTCAGAACAAAAAGAAGCCACTCATATCTGACTCACTGTGGAGTGAGGGCAGCAAAGACCTACCACCCTCCTTGGTTCACGTGGAGAAAGGTATTACAAACCAGGGCAAAGAACAGCCAGTCTTCTGACCTAGGAGAAAACAGGCATTCCTTGCTCCTGTTTAAGAACAGGCAATGCAAACTTCAATGCACATATAAACCAGATGGGATCTGGTTAAAATGCAGATTCTGATTCTGGGGGTCTCAGGTGCACCCCCAGATTCTACATTTCTAACCAGCTCCCAGGTGATGCAGACACTACACTCTGCTGATCTTGACTGGGAGGTCTCCAGAGAGCCCTCACCTGTACCAAGCCTTTCCAAGACCACATTCAGTTCTGGAATGAACCCTCAGCTGCCACGTGCCTTCCCTGAGCCTGGCCGGGAAATCTGCCTGAACACCTTCTGCTGTACCTGTCTAAGGCATGCACCCAGTCTCACATCACCACTCGTTCCTGGGGCTGGCATGCTGCCCAGCCTGCTCCTCGGGACCCCAGCTTTGGTTCAGCTTTGATTCGTCCCCTTGGTTTGATCCAACCACCCTGAAACACGACTCCATCCTCTGTGTTTACAGGAGCTACACACCCCCTTTTTTCTATTGCCACGCCCCCTGGGGTTGGAGGAAGACCATTCCCTGTGAATATGTCCTGGTCCTATTGTTTCCATGGTCCAGCACTGGCAGTGCCAAGGATGCAAGAACACACACTCCAGATGAAGTTCTGGAATGGAGATGTTGGGAATGTGTCTTTACCAAGTGGCAGGAGAAAACGAAAAGGCTCCGTGGCTACTGCTGGGGCTGGGGCCCCCATTCCTTCTCCCACAGCTGAGCCCTGATGGCTCTTAGAGCCAGCAACTCCCCACAAGTCCTCTGGTCACAATCCAAATAAAGATCTTGCATAGACCTCCTGTCCAAGGGGCTTTCGATAGTTTTAAAAGAAAAAAATGTGCATCCATTCATATATACATGTATGTATACATAGATACACATTAAAACGAATTAAACCCAAAGTCTCTTTTGTCTCTGCAGGATAGTAAATAAAAGCATTTGGTGTTTGGAAATGCAAATAAAACAAGGCATGTTATACACTTTTTCTAAGAGGAGAAAAACTGTTTTTGAGAAGCCATCTGCCCCTCAGCATCTTTGCACACAATGCTCCCTGCATTTGCAATGGCTTTTAAGCACTTGAGGGTTTGTGCTATGCACAATTACACTGAACTGTCACGCTATCCTCTCTCTCTAACTAGATGGTGAGGGCAGCATCCAGGTAAGCATTGTATCTGTAAGGCCTGTGGATCCTGGGATGGTCTTTCTTCTACCTTGGGAATGCACAGTAAATAAAAGCTGTTGATTACACAGTAGACCTCCTTTCTTCCACTTCTTTTTACTGAATACCTTAATTTTATCCAAAACAATTGCATAAGGCAAAATAATAGGCTCCCAAAGGTGGAGATTCTAATCCCTGAAATCTGTGAGTATGTCCCTTTACCCAGCAAGGGGGATTTTTGCGAGAGTGGTCAAGTTAAGGATCTTGAGATGGGAGAGAGTCCTGGATTAGTTGGTAGGCTCAAACAACTTGCAACAGTGCTTAGAAAAGGAAAATAGGAGTGGCAGAGGCAGAGGTTTGAAGGTGCCACACTGCTGGCTTTGAAGATGAAGCAAGCAGCCAGGAGCCAAGGAGTAAAGGTGGCCTCTAGAAGGTAGAAAAGGCAAGGAAGCAGATTCTTCTCTAGAGCTTCCAGAAGAAACCAGCCTTACAGACATCTCCATTTTAGCCCAGAGATACTTCTGACCTAGAGAAATGTAACATAGTAAATTTGCGCTTTTTTACTTTTCTGTTTTTTATTTTCTTTAAATGCTGGGGTACATGTGCAGAACGTGCAGGTTTGTTACATAGGGGATGCATGTGCCATGGTGGTTTGCTGCATCCATCAACCCGTCACCACTACGTTTGTGGTAATTTGTTAAAGTAGTAATAGGAAAGTAATACAACTAACTTTCTGGAAATAAATTAATCTCATATAAAAATCTACTCATCATCTTCTCAAAGGAAAGTCTCCTTTTCCTGAGTCCATCATCCTTTCTTGTATTCACAAGCAATGGCATAGATTTTGGAATGGGGGGTGGGGGAGGAATGTGGTCACCATTTTGCTTAGGTAGTCCATTATTCACTTATTTATTTTTAAAAGATATTCTTCCAATGGTTAAAAATAGAGTGCCTACAAAGCAGGATGTGAGCAAAAGAGACGATGTTTGGCATAAGTAGCTAAGTATCAGTATTAGTAAGGGCATTTGGAGTGTCAGAACTGCAGCTGGTCAGAAATGGTACACTTCTGTTTAGGAAAACAGCAGAGAATGTGTAGGTCTCCTCCAAAGCTAAGACAAATCCCACAGACTCTTGTTTGCTCTGAAGGAATAGAGTGAGTACATGTTGCACATTCTGACTGAAGGTCTGGGAAATGAGGGGGCTTCATTATCACAGCAGGTCAGGGGCCTTATATTTTTTGAGCAAATATACAGCTTTGAGTAAAGGGTCAAGAGTATGTAGAATGAAGAGCCTGCTTTATCAAGAACTGTTAGTCTAAAATGAGGTCCTTACTCCAAGGCCCATGAACCCTTGAAACACAAATATAATCCTGTATTCAAGTACAAGTATATGTGCATTTTGCACTAGAGCTAATTGTAGCATCCCTCAGACACTCAAAGAAATGCATAACCCTAAAAAAGAAGGATTAAGAACAACTAGGGCTACATCATCATCTTTTATTTAAGAAGTTTCTACAGTGTTCCGCGTAGAAAACTGTGAAATGTTCTATTTCTATTCTATCTGGCTCATGACTAAGCTGATGTCTCTAGCCAAATAATCACATGTCAGGATCTCATTAGATCTCACAGGTCAGGCTGGTAAGATGGGCGTAGGGTGGGGGAATTATCCAAGGAGTTCTAGAATAGGCTCCAATTCATTACCAAGGCCACGTGTTTCTGTGGTGCTGCTAGGCATGTGTTTGAGTTCTTGATACACTGATCTTAATAAAAATGTGAAAGGTAAGTCCCTACTACAGATCTTGGAGAATACAAATATAGTAAGAGACTATACATCCTTTCAGGGGTTTGGCTACATTCACACTGAAAACCAAATAGAAGGTTATCAATTGATACGGGAAAAAATATATGTATTTTTTTTAAATCTAGAAGTTGTTGATTACATGGCAGCCCTCATTTTTTCTACCATTTTTTATGGAACAGCTAAAATTTATCTAAAGCTAGATTGAAAAATCAAATATAGATGTGGTTTGGTTCAAAAATCAAATATTGGAAAAAATAACACAAGGATACAAAATTACTTATGCTAAAGGTGACAACTAAATAAATTCATCTAATCGTTTAACCAGTACAGTATCTCTTAAGAGAGGGGTTGGCAGATTAGAGCCCACAGGCCTAGAAGACCCTTATTACCATCTGTTTTTGTGTGTCCCATGAGCTAAAAACGGTGTTGACATTTCTAAATGGCTGGGGAAAAGCCAAAAGAGGATTATTTCATGACATGTGAAAAGTATGTGAGATGCAAATCTCAGAGTCATTTATTTGTTTACGTATTGTCTCTGGCTGTTTTTGTGATGAACAGCAGAGTCAAGAAGAGCAGTTACCGCAAAGACCACAAAGCCTGAGATATTTACTCTCTTGATCCTTATAAAAAAGGCCCTGCCACCTGGTTTAAGAGCTCAGGCCGAAGAACCAGGCCAACTGGTTCCCACCTGGCTCTACCACTTATAAGCTGTGCAATCTTGGGCAAGTCCCTTAAGCTCTCTGTGCCTATTTCCTTTCATATGCTACTTTATGGGTTGGTGTGAAGAATAAGAGTGAGAAAATGGTAGGCAAGGATACAGCAGCATGGGGCCTTGAGTGAGCCAGCTCTAGTCTTGTCATTGCTGTTCTTCATTTTACCTGGAATTTACTGAAGCACATTTACCTGGTTGAGCACTCTCCCTGCTTCAACTTTTCTGGAATTCATGGTTGACACTAATTTATAGTTTCACCTACTCAAAAAATTATCTTTTCATTGATTGGTCATAACCCTTCTGAAAATTGTCCCAGTCTCCTTCCCAAGTGAAGGTAGCCATCAATCACTGTGACACTGTGATGACCATTAATTACAAGCTTAGCTCAAAGGACAGTTATTTTTAATGTTGGTATCTGGTTCTAGCTTCATATTACAAAGCTCTTTTCAAAAATGTAACCCAGACTGAGTACAATGTCTCATATCTATAATCCCAGAACTTTGGGAGGCTGAGCTGGGTGGATTACTTGAGCTCAGGAGCTCAAGACTAGCCTGGGCAACATGGCAAAATCCCACCTCTGCAAAGAAAATAAAATTACAAATATTAGCTGTGATTACAAAAATTATTTGTAATTACAAATTATTTGTAATTATAAAACTTACAAATATTAGTGGTGCACACCATAGTCTGAGCTGCTACGTAGGCTGAGGTGTGAGAATTGTGTAAGCTCATGGAGGACAAAGCTGCAGTGGGCCAAGATCATGCCACTGCACTTCAGCCTAGGCGACGGAACGAGATCTTGTCTTAAAAACAAATGCATGCCAATTACAGACTTTGGCAAGCGGGATGGTATATTCCGGATTTTGGCTGATCATCCAACTAGGACTCACAGAGGACAGGTGGCTTTCTGGAAGCACAGATGACCCTTAGTAAGGTGAACATCACTGACTCGTATCTGGAATTCTGCTTTGCATTAATACTCCTGTAGCTTTTTCTCAAACAAGAGCTTTTGAACTTATCAGTCTGACATAAAATCCAAAATTGTTTCTAGTCATATAATTAGACAGTCATAAGAATTTCTCTAGGTCATGATGCTCTAATTTCATTGTGAAATACCACAAATATGTCCAGTTAACGTATTAAATATGAAAAGACTTGCTGAAGAGACTCAATTTATTAATGATTCACTAGAACTTCTTAAAGCATCTATTTGAAATTCATTTATAATTCATTTCACAGCTTAGCCGCAGTTCCCACATGGCAAATATTTATCAAATATTACTCTGTTTTAAGTCCTTCCTTTACATTTATTTGTAGAATACATTTCCCCCAAATAATGGCTAACCTTCCTAAAAGCATCCATCTATCTATTGTAATTTAATGTGCATTTTCTGATAAGGCGACAGTCATGGGCTTTCAGATATAACAGCATACACTGTGCAATCAAACAAAAGAATAATTATTAAACATAATTGCTGGCTATAAATTGAACAAGATACACTGAGTACATCATAAATATTTATTAGAGAGCAACCATCATCATTAATAAACCTAGCATCTTAAAACCCTGCCATGGCGAGAAAAACTTCACCACTCACCTTCCAATGAACCACACATCACCAAATGAGTATTTTCAGTATGAAAATCAGAAAATCTGGCCTGACTAGTCCAAGTGGATTTATAAGGGTGAGCAAGTAGAGAATACTGGATGGGACTGCTCATGGTCCTATGCCCCAGCACCGACCATGTATGATCTCCAGTTCCAATGGCTTATCACAGCTACAGGGCAATTGCTAAAATGTAGAGAATACTGGCTTTAGATTAGAAACATGGTTATTCTTCAAATCTTCATCAAATTACTTAAGTTCTCCATGCCAACCTTACAGCAAAAATAACATCTACCTAAATGAGTTGTTGTGAAGCCAAAAGTGTGATAGATAACATACTTGCTAAGTACCTACTCTACTATTACTATTTCTACTACTTCTGATACTTACACCACTACATCCACTACTGACTGTTACTACTTCTACTACTACAAACACTAGGCAAGTTATTTCATCCCAATTCTCTTAGCTGGGATATTGTTAGTGAGCCCATATAAATAATAATAATCCTGATTTTTTTAGACCCAAAGCCCATAAGACCCACTAAACTGGCAAAAAAAAAAAAAAAAAAAAAAAAAACCCAAAACAAAATAAAACAAATAACAAGTGGTGTGGGGAAGTTGGAGTCCTCATATACTGCTAATGGGAAAGTAAAACAGTGCAGCCACTTCAGAAAGCATTTTGGCTGTTCCTCAAAAGCTCAAAAATAGAGTTACCATATGACCCAGCAATTCCACGCCTAGGTATATATCCAAAAGAAATAAAAACATATGTCCACACAAAAACATATGTGAATGTTCATACCAGCAGTAATCAAAATAGCCCAAAATAGACAACCCAAATGTCCATCAACTGATAAGGAGATAAAATATGGTACATCCATACAATGGGATATTATTCGCAAATAAAAAGGAATGAAGTACTGATACTACCATATCGACGAACCTTGAAAACATTATGCCAGGTGAAAGAAGCCAATCAAAAGATCACATGCTATAGGACTGTGTTTATATTAATTGCCCAGACTAGACAAATTCATATAGAAGGTAGATTCCTGATGACCAGGGAGGTTGTCGGGTGAAAGGAGGGTAGAATGAGGAGTGACTGCTAATGGGTACAAGGTTGACAAGGTTGCTCTTGGGGGTGATGAAATGTTTAAACTTAGTGGTGATGTCTGCACAACATCCTAAGACCAATGAATTTTAAGGTATGTGATTTGTATCTTTAAAAAAGTGTAATAAAAATAGAACTAATAAATAAAGTTTTTGTATTTTTAGTAGGGGAGCATCAGAAGGAAATGAAGTCATCTTTAGTGAGCCTGCTGTGCTCTGTCGAGGACTACCAGCGCCACACAGGACCATAGGCAGGACAGGCAATGTGGCCTTAGGCGCAAGTGATAAAGTGAGTGGGGTTGTGGGCAGTCACTACTCCTCATCCTACATATCTGCTCTCCCACTAGGAAGCGAGTTATTTAGGATAAAAAATAAAACACAAGAGTAGGAAGAGCAGGACTGCTCTAAGCTTGAGAGTTGAAAACATCTGTTTGAAAGCTGGGGTTTAAAACCCTGTTCCCATGTATACTATCTTATGACTTAACCTCTATGGGCTTCAGTTTCTTCATCTACAGAATGGATGTAACAAGAGTACCTTATTTCACATGGTGGCAGGAGGATACGTTAACACATATAAACCCCTTAGAACAGTGTCTGACAAGACTAAGCACCATCTCCACCATAGGCATCGCTGAAAATGTAGTTCTTGTTGTTAGAACAGGCTGACTCTGCCCTCACAGTCAAATACAGGCATGCAGCACAGTAACATCTGCTCCTGTTAACATCCCCCACATAATACCAATCAAACTTCCTGCTTTGTCACCAAGGAGTGTAGGCTTTGTCCATCTACTGACGACAATTGCTTCCATGAGGTCCCTTCATTAACACAGAAAATAATACACCCAGGGAGAGCAGCACAGGGTATCTGCATCAACTAATTATAGCAGCAGCTACTGCTGAAGTACCTATAGCATAAAGAGCCAGGTAGAGTTTCAGGAATTGTACATTCACGACCTCACTGAATTTTCACAACAAGCTTGGGAGGCAGGTATTGTTGACACCAACACTTTACAGATAAGGAAAGTTCAAATATGTTGAGTAATTTCACCAAGTTACTATACAGTCAAATAAGTCATTGCTGGAATTTGAACCCAGATCAGTCTTGTCCGAGGGCGTTTTCCAATACATTGTTACTCCAGATGTCCAAGAGAAGAGTAAATTTGAAAATAAGATAAGACTGCTTGTGGACCGAAATAATCATATTCAGGCTGACAGAGTGCCAAAGTGCATTCAGTGCCATTCACTCCTCCACACCCTCCTTAATTCACTCACACATATAGTAAGCATGTATTATGTGCTGGAATAAAAATTTTCTTTGAAAAATACAGACTTTAAAAGAAAATTAGAGAATAATAGAACAATATGAACAATATAATCAAAACAATGATATGATCAACGCATTAACTGAAGAATAGAAGAATGACTAGGCAAAGCCAAGAGCAGAAAAACTTCAATTGCTTGCTTATACACTGGCAATGAAGGATCAATCAATGCTACAGTATATATCTTTTGAATAATAAGAAAATAGTCTGTCATCTAAAAATGTAAGTCAGATTTGATGTGCTATTAAGATTGAGCTTATCTTAGAAATGCAATACTTTTATTTTTTTGAGACGGAGTCTAGCTCTGTTGCCCAGGCTGGAGGGCAGTGGTATGATCTCGGCTCACTGCAACCTCTGCCTCCCCGGCTCAAGTGATTCTTTTGCCTCAGCCTCCTGAGTAGCTGAAATTACAGGCACATGCCACCACATCTGGCTAATTCTTACACTTTTAGTAGAGACAGGGTTTCACCACGTTGGCCAGGCTGGCCTCAAACTCCTGATCTCAAGTGATTCACCCGCCTCAGCCTCGCAAAATGCTGGGCTTACAGGCATGAACCACCGTGCCTGGCCTACTTTTAAAACAAAAGTTAATAATAAAATGTCACTGAATTAACAAAGCAATTATGATATGCGAAAGTCATTTCCGTTGAAAATACCACAAGAGTAAACAGTAAAATGCCACAAATAAATATGAATTAAAGCAATATATTTAAAATTAAACTTAAAACATTAGTAAGAAGGTTATGGAAAAATGTCTATATTATTCCTGAATATTATTTAACACAGTCATTGCTTTCATTCATGAGAAGAATAAAGAACAGTGTACACTCTTGATAATCTATTGCCAAGCTGGACACTCATCTCTAAATTTTACTAAAATGTGTGTACTGATTATTCTCCATAAATTAAATCAGATATTATTTTCAAATTAGGGATACAGCAAATAAGATTTCTTTTAAATTATATCAAACCTAAATCTATCTTTTAAGATAATCCCTTTTAAAATTAGTTGACTTCAATCTTTATTATTATGAAAAGAAATTATGCTTGTGTGGAAAATAATTTTTGAACTGTAATATGTTGTAGAAAATTTAATAAATTCTACAGAGCTTTCAGCTTTCTGAGAAAAATAAAGGACAGTATAGAAATCTTTTAATCAAATCTTTAATTTGAAATCCAACCTTTTGTTTTTAGCTACAGTGAATATAGTGTTTTTATTTTTTTTATTTAATGAAGAAAAGCAGAAAAAAAGATTTAATTGTTCTTGATAAGCTGTTTAACAACAATGATTTCAAGAAAAATATAATGTCAATAAAAAGAAGCTTTAAAAAAAAAGAACTGACAGTAAAAGCCAAAACAACAAATCCAAACAGAAATGTAGTAGAATATCTCTCAAAACAGTCATGTCTATCTACAGACTTCCCCCTAAACATACACATAAGCTGAGAATCTTTCCATCCAAAGACATGTGACAAGAAATTAAGACAGTTGCTGTTTTATTCTTCTGCTGACCCAAAAAATCAGAGCCTTTGTAGCCAGCTTCAGGTGTGAGTTACACCCTCTCCTTTTCTTAGGGATCCTCTTAGGGATTGACCTTGGCCAGGGTCAATCTTCAAGGGCAAATCCAGAATGTTCCCCCCCCTCCAAAAAAAATTATTGTGCAGATGAATTTAAAAATGAGAAGGTGGAGGAAACAAAAATGACGTAGGAAAAATACTGATATAATAACATAATAATTTAAAATATGTACCTTTACTCTTTGGTCATCAACGTCTACAATCGTAGCAACACGAATTAACCTGGGGTTTCGTTTATCCACAACTTCAAGTTTCATATTTGGTAGAAAACCATGAGGCAACCTCTGTAAATATCATAAGTACAATAAGTCATGCAAAATTCAGTAATTCAGATATCCTTCTAATTTTTTCTAACATACTACTGTTTTGGTATGCAAATCTTTAATACAACTGGAATTTAGTTTTTTGCTTTTTTGTGATGGAGTTTCACTCTTCTCGCCCAGGCTGGAGTGCAATGGTGCGACCTCAGCTCACTGCAACCTCTGCCTCCCGAGTTCAAGTGATTCTCCTGTCTCAGCCTCCAGAGTAGCTGGGATTACAGGCATGTGCAGCCATACCCAGCTAATTGTTATATTATTAGTAGAGACAGGGTTTCACCATGTTGGCCAGGCTGGTCTTGAACTACTGACCTCAGGTGATCTGCCTGCCTCGGCCTCCCGAAGTGCTGGGATTACAGGTGTGAGTCACTGTGCCTGGCTGGAATTTATTTTTAAGAGCACATAGGACTGTATGCATATTATTTCATTCATTTCAAAAAAACTTGTGAGAAAATAGTTTTTTCTGCCATTTTAAAGATAGCTAAAAAGACAAAGAGATTACATCATAAATTTGTTAATGATTACACTAAAGTTCAAAAAGCATCTTATTACAGTTCCTATGTTAGTTATTTTTTATTCATTTAATACTGACCTTATAATTTCATAAATTATTGACTATTCTCAATTGCCCAGTTTCTGTGTATAGCCCAGAAGGCAAAACTATTTAATAAATACTCAGAAAGGATAAACATGATCCTTTACAAATCTAAAATACGCTTAGATAAAAGCTGTGTAATTTCAGCTGTTAAACTGTTTTAAAATCATATTATGATGTACTTTAAAGCCATAACCTATGTTTTTTTCATTTCATCTGCAACATGAGACAGGTGATCTTTGTTAAGGTCTCTTTCAAGTCTTACAATGCTAGGAACCAAGAGTCTATAACCACAGACACACAGGGAGTCATCATCGTGGAGTAAGAAAAAAGACACTGGACTTAACCAAATCATGGAAACTAAGGAAATTCAACTCTGAAAAATCAAAGTCAAAGGCAACTCTGATAGTTTCTATAGGTTGGCAAAAATTTCACTTTGAAAGCTATTATGCATAAAAGTGTTCGATTGGTTTTATTAGAAACAAAAATGTTTTGAATTTTTCAAGTCTAGAAATGACAAAAGGAAAATAAAACCCTACTAATACATCAGTAATATTTTAAACAATCAAATATTTCTGCACTATCTGGAATGTTTCTCACCAGCTTTTATAGAAACACATTTTCTTTGTAAGATGTATTATTACATCTACCGAATGGAGTATATGAACTATAATTAGGTCTTTGATCCCTGAGAATCTTTCTGTTCTCCCCGAGGTCACTGTCCTGAACAACAAAGGTTTAGTATCGTAGATGCCTAAAATCCATACCTGAGCCGAATCCACAATAACCCAGAACAGAGCCTGAAAGTTGCCTTCTTAGCTACTTTTCAGAATTTTATTTTCTGGTCATTTTCCTCTTGGAAAAGTAAAGTACAGTAAGCATTTTTGCTTACTGAATCTTTGCTCTTCTTAAAGCCCTTCTTTGTGCTCCAGAACTTCTACCTTCCTGATTTTATTATATGGACATCTTTCCTCAAATGCAGTCAGTTATAATCAATTTTCCAAAAAATGAAATATCATTTTGTTTCAAACCCCTCTTGATCTCTAGAAAACTTTCAGTAAATGAAATCATATGCAGAAGCCCAATATATAAAATTCTGATTAAAGACATGTTGGGGAACAACTTGAAACTGACATAATAACATAATAATTTAAAATATGTACCTTTCAGTCTCAAACACACAGAGAACTGAAAAGGAATAGAGTTTGAAAACCACTGGTTTAGGATATAAATATCTTTAACTGTACTACCTATGCACTTTATTTTAGGAATTAATTTATACTTAGTTCAATCCTGCAATAAATATATAAGTACAAATTTGAATTTTAAAAATTATTATTCTATCAAGTGCTAAAAGAAAGGTTTACCTCAAAATATATAAAATTATTCACACAAAGGCTACGCATTTCAACTATTTTGTTACGGCATCACAGACATTCAAGTAGTCCCTGAGAGAGTGATACTGAAAAAAGTCAGAGTTCTCACTGAGCAGACTAATGGAAACAAAAATGTAAGGAATGGATCATCAGCAGTTGATGAAGTGCTTTCAATTGAACTTCTGATATGCCATTTTTCAAGGAAGGAAGTCATCTACATTTGTATATTAGAACAACAGCAATGAGTCACCTACTTTGTATTTTTAACTAAAACAAAAGCATATTGGTTACAAAACTACTACTTGAATTTAGAAGGAAAAAACTGGAATAATTTAAACTGCCAAATGAAGGCATGACTCAATACAAACGTTTAAAGGTGAGAGTACATACTCACATATTAACTTACCATTTTAAAAACTTTGGCAGGAACTGCATTGGTTTGAGTAGCTTCCAGGTATTCTGTCCAGGAAAAATTTTCTGGATCAGGATAACCTAAAAATATATATGTAAATATCAAAAGATTACTCATAGATATTCTGATTCCCATATTCTACAAAACATTGGATGATGTAACACCTAATGTTAATTGAATGCTCACCATTTAACAGGCCTGATGCTAAGAACTTCACATATATTAATTCAGTTCACCATAACCTCTGAGAAGGCTAAGGCATGTCTGCATTCAAGCACTTACTCACTGGTACTCTCAGTCACTCAACAAGGTTAAGTGGGTTGCTCAAGGTCAAAGGTCACATGAGTACTCCGCAGAACCAGGTGACACCCAGGTTTCTGATTCCCGAGCTCCAACAAAAGTCTCCTTAGAAGTCTAAAAAAGCTTACAAGCAACCATCTGATCTCAAACCATAAATTGGAAAAAAAGACAAAATCTTTCAAATTTCTCTAATTATTCTACATCTATTAGAGTTTTAGTCTCATTATTAAATCTTTGTAATTACAGTTTCCTACAACTGCAATTAAAAATATATATATTAAACATTATATAAATAACTATTTATTTAAAATTCCTTCTTGTTTCTTTTTATGTTTGTGTTCTTTCATTCCTAACTACATTTGCTAGAGGTCTATATTGTATAGTTTTCTTTATCTTTCCAAGCAATAAGTATTTAGATTTATTATTAGCTCTATTTTTTTCTTTTTTCTTTTCTAATTATTTGTTCACTGCTTTTCCTCTTATTACCTCCTCCCTCCTACCTCTCTTAGGTTTATTCTATACTTGTTTTGTCAAACTGAATTATAAACATAATTTATTTTCATTAAAAAAATAGACAATGAACCTGCCACTGCTGCCATATATGCATTCTTCCCACTTTTTACTTTCTAAAAACGAATATATTTGTAATCTGTGTTGTCTTAATTTAATGCTTAAATATTTATTTGACATATTCCAAGTAATTTTCGTATTTGTTTAAAATAGTAATATTAATATCTAGTTTAGCACATCGTAGTTCCAGAATATCACATGATATATACAATTCCTGCTTTTGAGACTTCAGGATTTCTTTTCAGTATAAAATAGAGGCAACAAATAGAGTATATACACATACACACATATATTTTTTAAAATGTGGTACCATTTGCAGTAATACAATCTAGCTATATTATTCAAAGATCTGTTCTTTAAACAGAAAGTCTGAAGCAATAAGCTAAAGTCTCTAAATCATTTTTTACAATTCTCCCATATTTCTGATCATTTTCCTTCATTTTTATACTTTTTACTAAAATATATTTAATGTGCACAAATTGAGTGAACAGACTGAACATTTTTTTAAAAAACTAGCATACCTGCATATAACCAGACCCAGATCTAAACCAGGACATTTCCAGAGCCCCAGGATCCCTCCCATCATCCTCCCCTCTAGGCCCAACACCAGCCTCCTCAAAGAGAAACACTACCCTGGCTTCCAACCGCAGAGATTTGTTTTCTTCTGTTTTTCCATTTACATTAATGGAATCACACACCATGTACTCCTTTGCGGTGAACATCTTCGGCTCAGCATTCTGAATGTGAGGGTCAGGCAGATTATTGCCTTCAGAACATTCATGTTCATTGTTGTATAATATTCCATTCTGTGAATATTTCACAATATATCTATTCTACTGATTGTGGTCTTTTGGGTGGTTTCTATTTGGGAGCTATTTTTAAACACGCTGCTATGAACATTCTACTATATTCTTTTTAATGATAAGAAATACACATTTATGTTGGAATGCATCCAGGAGTAAAACTGCTAGATCATGGAGTATTTTGCTTCATATGTTGATGTTACATCATTCTGTATATAAAATGTTTGTCATGAATATTTCTATTTATTATTAGTATAGAGAAAATTTGCCTTTCTCTTTTGGATACATTTATGTATTTTGTCTCAAATTATTTTTACTAAAAATTATATTGTCACTGTTATTTTCTGTTTGTGTTTGCTGATAATAGTTTGCCCATCGTTTTTACTTTTATATTATTTAGTTCCAACATATCTATTTTAAACACTTTCTAAATAGACTTTAAAATTGAATTAATTTACATTTGTTTTCATTGCTAGTTTTTTTTCATCTAATATCTGTAAATATGTTTAAAGCTGAACTTTTTTAAAGCTTTCTTGAGGTTTCCTTTGCTTTCTGTCCTTTCCTTTATAAGCTATGCTATATATCTTATGTTTCAATAAGTATTTCTGCAGTTGCATTTACTTTTTATTTTTCAAGAGATGGGGCTTCGCTAGTTTGCCCAGACTGGAATGAAGTGGTTATACATTCACACACAGAGGACTGCAGCCTCGAACTCCGGGGCTCACGTGGTTCTCCCACCTCCGCCTTCTGAGTAGCTGGGACTACAGGCACGTGATACCACACCCAACTCTGCATTTACTTTTATAGCTGACATTTTTAAAATTCATCCAAATCCATTCATTACATTTTGGATCTCCACGTTTCTGTGTGGATTTTGAACCATGCCCACACCCAGCCCCTTCCATGCTGGGCTTCCTCACCCAGGCACCTGACTGGAACATGGGGTTGGATGAAGTGAAAGAAAACCTGAGTGCAGGGGACTAAGGACTGGATGCGAGCTGAGTGAGAGAGGCAGCACCCATCCTGTCCCAGTCTGGTAAAGAAATTCAGCATGCTAATGTGAGAGGCACTATCCTTCTCCCCGCCCTCGCCTTTTTTTATTTTTTTTTTGAGACGGAGTTTCGCTCTTGTTACCCAGGCTGGAGTGCAATGGCGCGATCTCAGCTCACCGCAATCTCCGCCTCCTGGGTTCAGGCAATTCTCCTGCCTCAGCCTCCTGAGTAGCTGGGATTACAGGCACGCGCCACCATGCCCAGCTAATTTTTTGTAGTTTTAGTAGAGACGGGGTTTCACCATGTTGACCAGGATGGTCTCGATCTCTTGACCTCGTGATCCACCCGCCTCGGCCTCCCAAAGTGCTGGGATTACAGGTGTGAGCCACCGCGCCCGGCCCCCTTCTTCCCCTTTTTGTAATGAACAAGTGAAAAAGGCTATGACCGTTTTAAATGCTTCTTAAGCAACAATTGCCTCTATGCCACTCTCAGAAATAAGTACGTACATGCAAAAAAGGGAAAACATTGTATTACCTTTATATTCCCTGTTCAATGAACCCAAGGAGAGAAGAATGTCATATGGCCCAGGGAGACTTGCAAAAGCCACCCTCTCCCACTTTCTTCCTCCAGCCCCACCCCTGAGTCCTTGCAGACCTTGGGAAGCAAGACGTAGGGCTGTGGGGGAGTGGGAGGGGCTGTTCCATGCACACAGCTGTGCAGCAATATCAGGGCAGAAGCTTTTCAAAGATTTAGATTCGCACTTGAGACAAGAATGGAATACAGGAGACCACCCCATGTAACAAGAATAGCCTTTAACCTCTTCACTCCTCTCAATGTAAACTCACCTCTAGGCTGGGCACGGTGGCTCACGCCTGTAATCCCAGCACTTTGGGAGGCCCAGGCGGGTGGATCACGAGGTCTGGAGATCGAGACTATCCTGCCTAACACGGTGAAACCCCGTCTCTACTAAAAATACAAAATGTTAGCCAGGCATGGTGGCGGGCACCTGCAGTAGACCCAGCTACTCAGGAAGCTGAAGCAGGAGAATTGCTTGAACCCAGGAGGTGGAGGTTGCAGTCAGCCGAAATCGCGCCTCAGCACTCCAGCCTGGGCGACAGGGCGAGACTCCATCTCAAAAAAAAAAAAAGAAAACCCACCGCTAACAGGCTTCACTTTGGTAAGCACTGTATTCACGTGAAGTCAGTTATTCCTCATCTATTCCCTGTGAGGTACACTTTTTATCCTTGTTTTGTAGGTTAGAGCTTGAGACCTGAGCAGCCTGCCAAGTGCTATGCAGTTAGAAAGCGGAAGAAATGGGATCTGAACAATGAGAAGTGGCTCCATCACCCTCCTGCTAATCACTGAGACCTGCTAAGACTGAAAACCCAACGCATCCATAGTCCAAGGCAGCCCCTTTCAGGCCGCAGGTCTGAGGAGCCGAGCTCCCCCTGGAGGCCACGGCATAGAGCTGCGCCAGCGAGAAGGCGGGAATATAGACAGCCAGATTGGAGACTGGACTACACTACTTAAATTATTTATTCATGTCCCACCTCATTCCATGCCATTTTGAGTTTAAAATTTGCATGCTTTGGTTCAGCCATCCATACTCACAGCCACAGCTTGGACCTCTTCTTTGAAGAAAACAGAGGTTCAAGCTGTGGCTGTGGGCATGGGTGGCTGAACCAAAGCATGGAAAAAGTGTCCCAGAAATTAGTATCAAGGAATTACTAAGCTAAGGCATCTGCCACGCAGCCCCGGATTTCCTCACCATGCCAGCAATTCTTCCGGTAAAAAGGTAGATCTTGGTGACAAATATCTTCAGTTAATGATGAAGAATAATTAAAAATCATCTAGATGGTGGCAAAATTAGGGGTGAGATGTGGTAGAGCAGAGCAGCCTGAGCCATCAGGAAGAAGGGTTTTTCCAAACAGCTGAGAACTGTTTTAGAAGAAGAAGAGAACTACTTGGGATATGACAGAATAAGCCATCTCCTTCACAGGCTGCAGGGAAGTGGTGGCCTCAAAAGGGACAATGGAGGAAGCCGTGTGTGAAAAAGCTGGGATCAGCCCGGCATGGTGGCGCACACCTGTAGTCCCAGCTACTCAGGAAGCTGCAGTGGGAGGATCGCTTGAGCCACTGAGTTTGAGGCCAGCCTAGGAACATAACGAGACTTCACCTCTATTTTAAAATAAAATTTTGAACAAAGGAAAATAAACTGGGATTTAGGAAGATTATTTTCAGAACCTGGAGTGGAACACATTCAGAGTCAATAAAAATGTCCCTCTGAGGGATGCAAATATGGAAGCAAAAAGGGAAACACTTAAGGGCCAAACTAAGGTGAATATACATGAAAACATTCTGTACCATGTCATTCCAATGGCTTCCTCCATTACAAAGGGGAAAAGCAAATGCTTACCATGACCTACAGGGCCCTACAGAACTTCACCCCACTACTGCTCTGGCCTCATCTCCCATTCACTACTCTCCTGCTGTAACTAGAACACTGCAGACAACCTCCCTCTTCAAGTTCCTGTACCTGTTGTTCCTTTACCTAGAGAGTTATCCGCAGATATCCTCCAGACTTGCCACCTCATCTCAAATGCCACTCAGCTGTCATCCCTCACTCAGTCCCCACCCTGAACTCGCTCTACATAAGGAGCCCCCTCCCAAATCTATGTGTCCTTCCTAACCCCATTGCTTGCCTTACTCTTCTCCACAGCACTTACTGCCACCTACCACAGTGTATATTTTTGCATATTTCTTGTTTCCCTTGCACCCTTAGAACATAGGCTGTCTTATAACAGGAATGTGTTCAATTCACTGCTATTTCCTCACAACATACAGTTGGTATTCAGTAAGTACTTGGTAAATATTTGTTGAATGAGTCAAATATATTTCCTGAAACATTTGCATTTCATATTGTGGTGGCCAGGAATTACAGAGATTAAGCCAAATTGTTTTCAGTCTAGCCTCAAAATTCTGAAAGGAACTCTGATACAAATTTCTTCACCTGCTGGTGCTGGTGGCATCAGAAGTACCATTTGAACAAAATGGTGCTAGCGTATCAATACTGGTTACTATTCTAACAGCACTGTAAACTGGGTGATGCCAAGAAAAAGTCATCTGATCTGTGGCATCTATGCAATGCAAACATCATACTCCTCAGCTTTTGGTTCCATATTAGAAGGCCATGTAGGAAAGTGTAATACTGGTTTCAGAAATGTTTTAAAAGGCACCCTTAATTATTTTCCCTCTAGGAACAATAGCCTAAGCAGCAACCTATTTCTTCCACTGGAACATTCTTTCTAAATAATTGAGATTATGAATCAATAGCACAAGTCCTTAAAAGTTCCTGACATCCTAGTCTGGGTGACCTGTCCCTTAGGACCTGGAGAAGCAGAACAACCATAACTATACTGGTGGCCAATTCAGGAAACAAAATCATGGCCGTATGACAAACAAGTTTTAATTAGTGGCCAATAGTCCTATTAATAACCAGCAATAAAAGACATCTGCTAAAGGTTTATCAAAATGGACAGATTGATCTGTCTATTGGATCTGCCAAGACTCTATCACAATAGACAGAATGTTCAGCATGAACACCCATGCTGGATAGACACCTCATCAAACTCAATTCTACTGATGAGGAAAGTGAGACCTAGCATTTTAAGTGACTCATACAAGGCAAGACAACTAGCAATGAAGACAAAGCTAGAGCCTGTGTGACTTATAATCTGTAGAAATCAGGTATCTCTCACAAGGCAGGGCAGTGAATCATCCAAATTCCCAGGCCTCCCAATGATAGAGACCGAGGAAAGTTACCACTACCTGAAAGCTGCCATTCTGCTGGTAGGTTCTGGACATACAGAAGGGCTCTTTATGGAAACAATCATAGGACCAAGCGGTCACTAATTGCCCTGTATTAGATAGTGGCATGCTGTTCAGTACACGACTAAAGAAATACAAGACTCGAAGAAAATTAGACACTTCAGTCACAGCTAAACCTAATTCAGGTTCACCCTTTATTGTTTCAAAAAACATGTTGAAAATGACCTCACATTTATGGTACCTTAGATACCAGAAGTCTTAGACTTATATTCAGCTCATAACAATTAAAATTAAAATATCTTTCTGGCAAAATAACATAAGTTACACTCCCCAATATTTACAACAGGATGTCAGATTTGTTATTTGATCATTAATTAATTTCTAAAGCACAGGGAGAACGCTTTGATCTACAGTATGGAATATCAGCACCTCAGGAGCTTGTCAAAGAGCTCATTTTATAACTGATTGTTTTGCTCAAAGTATGGCTGAGCTGTACTAAATCCAGAATAACTACGTAAAGAAATAAACTCTTCTTTTGTGTCTAGTGAGACCACCAGAAAACAACCTATCCGTGTCGCACTGGCTGAGCGCCCAGCAGAACTGTCTTCAATACCATGGCTCCTGCGAGATCTAATCTAGCCCAATGTTTTGGCAGGCACTCAAGGCAGTGTAATGAGTTCCATTTCCCTCTGTCTGTCAATACTTAAGATTTTAAAATAAAAAGCTATGGTTGTTTTTCTCAATTTCACTAACTGTATAATATTCCACTGAGTAATATTCTATCACAGCCCTAGCAATCCTCACATGTTATATCTTGATTGTTCTTTGGTACATTCTCAGCAACTAGCCATGCCTCACACTTGGTAGGTGCTCAATTAATATCTGTCCAATTTACTAATTAATAATTTGTATTCTCCTCTGAACTCTTATCTTCCTTATGCAGACAGAATCTATCTATAGGAACTAGCACAATACTATTTCGAATACAGTAATGTTTTCTTTGGCTAAAAAAAGTTAATGGTTAAGATTGCAACTAAATGAAGGATTTATTTGGACTGTAAATTTTTCTATTGTAATTTAAGCTTTGCAAGGAAATTATGAGGTAAAGTGGTCATTGGGTATCAAAACATTAATTTGCTAAGCTAAATATTTGTATGTGTTCATGAAGCATCTAGAATATCTTCTAAGTAGGTCTGGCAAATTGGTGATTCTAGAGAATCTAAAGAAACCAACTGCATTATTTCTACAAAGTACATTTCATTACCTCCCAAAATACCAATTATTATAGCTTTATTCTCTAAATATAAATGTTTATTCAGCCAACACGTTTGAATGCCTGATTTCCAGTTTTAAAATGCAGAAATAAACACATACATTTAGCTGTGTTCCTTCTAAATGCCATCAGAGTATCAATAAAGGCATTTTAAATGAATGTTTAACACAAAAATACTGAGTTAATTTTGGTATAACACATTATGAAATATTATGCAGTTATTATAAAGAAAGAATTAGAACAATACAAATGAGTTGGAAGGAATTTGCCATGAGACACAGTTGAGCAAGGTTAAAAAAAAGATGTAAAATATGTACCTAATATAATCCAATTTTTATAGCACAATGACAAAAAAAGAACACTGGCTCATGAACACATGGATATGAGCATATATGTGCATGTGGATATGCAATCATGAGAATCCACAAAGTATGTACAGTATAAGACGATGGCTAATGATTCAAATTGTTTTCTTTTTCCTCTAGGAGAGAAGGCTGAGCTGCATTTCCTAGGCTCCTATGCAGTTACGCGTAATCCTGTGGCTGAGTTCAGGCCAACCCGCATGGGTAGAAATGATGTCATAAGCTACCTCCAAGTTTGGCCCTCCCATGTCCTTTGTCCACTCTTTTAATGGGATTGTTTTTTGCTTGTTAATTTAACTTCCTTATAGATTCCGGATATTAGACTTCTATCAATGCATAATTTGCAAATATTTTCTCTCATTCTGTAGGTTGTCTGTTTACTCTGTTAATAATTTATTTTACTGTGCAGAAGCTTTTTGGTTTAGTTAGCTCCCATTTGTCAATTTTTGGGTTTGCTGCAGTTGCTTTTGGTGTCTCTGTCATAAAATCTTTGTCAGGGCCTATATCCAGAATGGTATTTCATAGGCTATCTTCCAGGGTTTTTATAGTTGTAGGTTTTACTTTCAAGTGTTTAAACCATCTTGAGTTGACTTTTGTACATGGTATAGTGAAGGGGTCCAGCTTCAATCTTCCGTATATTGCTAGCCATCTATCACTGCACCATTTATTGAAAAGGGAGTCTTTCCCCCCATTACTTGTTTTTGTCTACTTGTCAAAGATCAGATAGTTGTAAGTGTGTGGCTTTATTTCTGGGTTCTCTATTCTGTTCCATTGGTCTATGTGTCTGTTTTTGTACTGGTACCATGCTGTTTTGGTTACTGTAGACTTGTATAGTTTGAAGTCTGGTAATGGGATGTCTTAGCAATGTCACGTCTTCTAATACATAAACATGAGATGCCTTCCCACTCATTTGTGTCATCTTGAAGTTCTTTCAGCAATGCTGCATATTTTTCAGCGTACAAGTATAATTCCTTGGTTAATTCCTAAGTATTTTATTTTTGATGTTACTGCAAATTGAGGTGTTTTCTTAATTTCCTTTTCTAATTGTTTATTGTTAGAGTAAAGAAATGCAATTGATTTTTGTGTGTTGATTTTGTATTCTACTATTTTGTTGAATTGGTTTATTAGTTCTATCAGGTTTTTTTTAATCTTAGGTTTTCTACATATACAATCATTTTGGCTTCTAACAGATATGATTTTGCCTCTCCCTTTCCATTAGGATGCCTTTTATTTCACTTTCTTACCAAATTAGTCTGGCTAGATCTATGCTGAAACAAAGTGATGAAAGTGGATATCTTTACCTTGTTCCTGATCTTACAGGAAAAGCTTTCAGACATTTACCATTATGATATTCCTTGTGAGTTTTCACAGACATCTTTTATTATGTTGAGGTAGTTTCCTTCTGTTTCTACCTCGTTGAAGGTTTTTGTCATTAAAAGGTGTTGAATCTTGTCAAATGCTTTTCTGCATTAATTGAGATAGCATGTGGTTTTTCTCTACATTTTGTTACTGTGGTATATCACGCCGATCAATTTTCATATGTTGAGCCATCCTTGCATTTCAGTAACAAATTCCAATTGGTCATGGTGTATGTAATCTTTTTTATATATATTGCTTTTGGATTTTCTAGTATTTTATTGAAAATTTTTGCATCAATGTTCCTGAAGAATAGCAGTCTACAGTTTTTTTGTTGTTTCTTCATCTGGTTTTGGTATTATGGTAATAATGTTGGTCTCATAAAATAAGTTAGTAAGTGTTCCCTCATTTTCTGTTTTTTGGATAAGTTTGAGGGAGTGGCACTGGTTCTTAAAATATTTGGTAGAATTCACTAGTCAAGCCTTCGGGTCCAGGGCTTTTCTTTGTTAGGAGATTGTTATATTACTGATTCAATCTATGAATTATTTTATTTAGAATATTTTAATAAAATAAATATGATTTATTGCATATTTTATAAACCAGAAGTTGTGAATAAAATGTGAGCAAAACATAGTCCTTAACTGGGTTCAGTGGCTCGTGTCTGTAATCCCAGAACTTTGAGAGGCCAAAGCCGGTGGATCACAAGGTCAGGAGATCAAGACCATCCTGGCTAACACAGTGAAACCCTGTCTCTACTAAAAATACAAAAAAATTACCCGGTGTGGTGGCATGCACCTGTAGTCCCAGATACTCAGGATTATGAGGCAGGAGAATAGCTTGAATCCAGGAGGCAGAGGTTGCAGTGAGCCAAGATCATGCCACTACACTTCCAGCATGAGTGACAGAGTGAGACTCTGTCTCAAAGAACAAACCAACCAACCAAAAATACATAGTTCTTGCTCACACAATGTTCACAGAAAATTGTGCCTACACGTAACAGAGTTTTATTCCCTTTATTTTCTTTGTTATTTCTGAATTTTCAAATACTGTTATCAAAAGAAAAAAGTTTATGGAGAGTAATCTGAAAATATTTATAAAATACTTAAAAATTGTTTCTGTACTCGGTAATCTAGTAATTCTACTTACAACAGTCACAAAAAAGTAACAAACATATTTAATTGTTTTTAATTTCCTCCTCATCATTATTTATAAGAACTAGAAAAAGTGTCAATACAAAGGAAAAACTCGATGAAAGTGTGATGTACGCATAAAAGATACATATGCAGTCATTCATAGCCATGTTTTCAGAGACTATTTAAAGAAAGAGAATATGTTCAAATTAGATTTCCAAGTAAAGAAAACTGGTTATAAAAGCAGTTTTAACTATAAGATCACAACTTTAAATTACCTATATATAGTCAAATGAACAGATAAAATAATTGGAAAAATATAATAGTATGATAATGGTAAGCTCTATCTGGCAATAGGATTGCCAGTTTGACTTATGTGAAGTCCACAGCTTCACTTCACTGGTGACTATGTGTAAGACTGTAAAGGTAAAATAAACTTTGATTCTTAAAGAGTAGAACTTGGCTGACCGAGCACTCTTTACAGAGAAAGAGAACAGTATCTTTTTACAATGTTTCTACGAAATGTGTAGGGTATTCACTTTCTGTGAAATACCTTGGGGAAACAGTAACATGATTTGCAATCAAGTTAAAGACAAAGAAGACAATGATATATCATGCTGCAGCTGCAGGTATCCCCTATTGATAGAACTGCTGTAAAGTTGTCTTGTGAGACTTCTGGTAGCTGAATGTCTACCAGAGGCACAAACACAATAATATAAAAAATATTGCATATGGTACCAAATGGCCACAGAAAATTTTCCCCCCAGCTAGTAAAATATGCAAGTTTACTTTTTTACTGTTTCGGGTTGCTTTTTGCTATCATAGTAAAATGCACTTACTGGAAACAAAATGGTATTTGCAAGAAAAGAGAGACTTGCAAGGTCAGGAACTAAATTTATTTCCCTAGCCTATCAATTCACAGAGTCCTCAAGACTACAGAAAACTGAATAAAAGAACTCATACATGCGTCCTTTTCAGACACTTTCTAAATAAAGTAAGTAGCAATCCCAAAGTGTCTCACACACTGTCCTAAACCCATTCTCATATCCCTGGATAAGGTCCCTGCCCCTCATTTCCATGTATCATGAATATCCCTAATGGTCTTCCCACTCCTTCTTTTTAATCTGGCCTACTATTGCCAAATAAAGCATCCCTAAACACAGTTGTATCATAGCTTTGACCATAAATTCTTCATTATTGCTTTTAAAGACCCTTCATAATATGGTGTCGAAGTCCCCAACCTATTAGTTCCTTATTAATATTCCAAAACTGAAGCGAAACCCATTTCAGACTCCTGACCTACAGAACTGTAAGATAACACATTTGTATTGTTTTATGCTGCCAAGTTCGTGGTAATTTGCTACAGAGCAGTATACCATCATGTAATTTTCTCCGTGAAGCATTTCTTATGCTTTCTAGACAGGTGTTACCTCTTTAATTATCTTGCTAGCCCTATAACAGTTATGCCTTAGCTTATAGTCCTTAGTTGACTGTCAGCTTGCTGAAGTCACAGAAGAAGGTGGCTCACCAACCTTTCTGTCCCACCTTCCCCTACCAATGTTCTACATTATCGTAATAACAGTGAATAGGGATCCAGGGCTTCATAACACTGTATGAAGAAAGAGAGAAAGAGAAGAAAGAAAGACAAAAGAAAAGAAAAGAAAAGAAAAGAAAGAAGAAAGAAAAGAAAGAAAGAAAGAAAAGAAAAGAAAAGAAAAGAAAAGAAAAGAAAAGAAAGGAAGGAAGGAAGGGGATAAGCCAACAAGTAAATATAGAAAGAATAATGAAATTAGAACATCACCATTTGGCAAACATCACGCTAATAACTAATTCATGTCATAAAGATCAATATATGTTAAAACCTAGCAGGTGAAAATTTGATGAGAAATTGAATATTTACATATTCTCAAAGTAACTCCCGAACAAATATATATTAATTACAAAAGGAAAAAGAGTAATTTCACAGTGGAGAGGCTTGGCACACAACACTTTATCAAGTGACCAAAATTACCATGAACAGGAAAGGGAATGATGAAATTTGCAAACCACCTGATACGGTGCAATAACAACTCAGCCTTGCCTCTGGGACACCCCTCCACAGATACCTAACCCATACCTAATCACGAGGAAACATCAGACAAACCCAAAGTGAGGGGCATGCTATAGAACTGGTCTGTAATCTTCAAAAATACCAAGGTCAGAAAAGTTAAGGAAAGACTGAAGAACTGTTACAGACTGAAGGATGCACAGGAGACATGACTAATACATGCAGCATGTGATCATGAATTAAATCTGTAGGTTTTTGTGTTTGCTTTTTTTTTTTTTTTTTTACAAAACATATTACTGGGTGACAGGCTAAACTTTCATTTTGGCAACTTAATCTCAAATGGTTTGTCAGGGAGGCTTTCTGTTTGCTATTCTTATAACTCTTCTGAATCATTAAAATCATTTCAAATTTTAAATAAGGCAAAAATATTCACAAGGTCAATCACTATTAGTCTGAGCCTAATGTGTTCTAAATCACTTCTCACCTCTTATCTCCCTCCCTCATCCACACCCTGTAGCCTGGCCTGTCACTCACAATTTTCATAATTTCTAAGTACGGTGGCAACTTCATGCCATCTTGCTTTAGTGCATACTGTTCCTTCCACCTCATATTCTCTTCCACTCCATTTCTCAGTTAAAATTTTACACACCCTTCAAAGGCCAATTCAAACACGACTTCCAATGTGAAGCTGTCCAGTTAAGAAGGTTGGAACTAACATCTCCCTCCCTGCGTTACTGCAGCTCCACTGAAAGTTGTCCTTCCTTCTCAGAAGCCATGTATAGGACTTCAGGCAGTGTTGTGAAGAGGAAAGGGCAAAGGAGTTTATGATGTCAACTCACAGGGCCTGCTACCAAGTCAGCACACATGTGGGAGGCCTGGGCCAAGGGACCTAACTCTCTGGATACCAGTTCTTCAGCTATGAAACGAAAATAATTGGCCACTTCACAAAGTCGCCATGAAAATAGGTAAGTATGTGAAATTAACTGAATTGGGCATTAAGAAAAATGAGATCCAAAAACAGGAGGAACAATAAGCAGAAAGGTTTTGTTATTTAACATGTTTATCCACAGGATGTTATTTGTCTTTAAGACAGACTCAGGCGTGTCATAAAAGGGCTTCTTCTTACGATATTGCAAGGGGATTCACCCTTCACAGAGGCCTTCATTGAACTCCAGGAAACTTCCTATTTGCTAGATGATATTTAAAATGAAAATACAATAGATCAGCCATTTAATCAAGGTATGAACAAGATAATGGAGTGTAACAAAAATATATTCAAAGGAACCGTGAGTAAAAATTTGAGGTGAAGACGATTAAAGCTCAGCCGTAAACAAAATCGCTTGAAGTTTATGATGAGTAATGATCATGATGTCCTCTGGGATTGTGTGAAAACATGAGTGCATCAAAGATGTTAGGCCCCTACTAACTGCATAAGAGGGGAAACACTTGGAGCCAGAGGTAGCAGAAGGGCCCCTGAGACAGGATGATAGAATGCTGTGTACTCAGGTGATTCACAAGTAGGAGCTTAACCATGAGATTTAGAAAGGAAAACCAACTAAAATGATCTTCAGAAATTCTTTTTCCTAAGACAAGTCTAGAGCTGGGCGGTTTGACTGTGTGCGTGTGTGTGTGTGTGTGTGTGTGTGTGTGTGTGTGTGTGTAGAGAGAGAGACAGCGTATGTGTTTAAATATAGTAAAACATAAAAAGATCAAATATTGTTCGTTCCAATGATTTGTTTCCGACTTGTCAGAAAAAAGTGTTTGCTATATCTGCTATACCGTGTGTGTGTGTTTGTGTGTGTGTGATTGCAGTGTGTGTGTGTGTGTAATTGCACTTCTGAGAGCAATTAAAGTGCTTGAAAGTAGAACAGCATGTGCTGATCTGTAGAGCTGCCCCTGGTGTATACTCTAAGTCTCATAGTTTCCAGATAAAAGACCTTCTTCAGAGACAGAGGTCAATTTTTAAAACACGTAAATGATAAAATGTAAAGATCATTTCACTGATATAAAACTAATTCCGAATTCCAGGTTTTAGCTACTCTCTGCAGTGTCTTTCTAGAGAAGGCTTAAACACATGCCAGAATCTTTTCTTCCTTCAGGAGAAGCAAGCTGATGGAATTTTGGTTGAAGTTACAAAATGACAGAAAGATGTTAGATACTCAGAAAATCCTCTTAACAAGTCTTAACATTTGATGAAGAACAAAGTTGGAGAGCTTTGCTGAAGTTTTAGCTGAAGTTATAAAATGAAACTTCAACTAAAGCTGTAAAATACTTATAAAATGCAAATCTACAATAATCAAACCAATGTCATACTGATATAAGAATAGGCATAGGCACAGAAACCAATGCAACAGAATTGAGGGTCCAGACATAAGCCTAAACACCCATGGTAAATTTATTTTCAACAATGATGCCAAGACCATTCAACAAATGGTGTTGGAAAACTGGATAGCCAGAAGCAAAAGAATTAAGTTCAACCTCTTCCTCATTTCATACACAAAAATCGAATAGAAACAGATCTATTGGCCAGGTGTGGTGGCTCACGCTGGCAATATCAGCACTTTGGAAGGCTGAAGTGGAAGAATCTCTTGATAGATAGTGGTAAATCTTCATAACTCCGCCTTTGCAATAAGTTCTCAGATTTAATACCCAAACCACAAGCAACAATAGAAAAATAAACAAATTGGATATCATCAAAATTAAAACCTATTGTAGATCAATGGACCTTACTAAGAATGTGAAAATACAACCTGTAGAATGGGTGAAAACCATTCATCTGATAGGGGTTTAATATTCAGAGTGTATAAAGATATACAGTAATAATATATCAATAATATAAATAATATAATAAAGCCTGATAAATGGACTTAATATTTAAATATTAAAAGACAACCCAGTTGAAAAATGGGCAAAGACCCTGAATCGAGATTTCTTTCAGAAAATGTACAAATGACCAACAAGCACATGAAAAGATGTTCAACATGATTGGTCCATAAGAAAATACAAATCCGAACTACATGAGATACCACTTTATAGCCACTACAATGGTTTTAATCAAGAAAACAGAAAATAACCAGGGTTGGCAAGGATGTAGAGAAACAGGAACCTTTTTGTAGTACATTGCTGGTGGGAATATAAAATGGTGTGGGTACTTTGAAAAACAACTTGTCAGTGCCTCAAAATGTTAAACATATGACCAAGCAATTCTACTCCTAGGTATATGCTAAAAAGAGATAAAGACATATGTCCACACAGAAAATTATACGTAAATGCTTACAGTGGCATTTCTAATAATTGCCAAAAGGTACAAACAAACCAAATATCCATTCACAGATCAATGGATAAACAAATTGTGGTATGTGCATACAATGGAATGTTACTCAGTCATAAAAAGGAACAAAGTACTGATACATGCTACAACCTGGATGATCTTGAAAACACAATGCCAAGTGAAAGAAGTCAAACACAAAAAGAGATGTATTGTATGATTCCTTTCATGTAATATATCAAGAACAGGCAAATCCATAGGGGAGGAAATCTGATTAGAGGTGTCAGGGTGGTAGGTGTGTTGGGAATGTCTAGGGAGTGTCTACTTAATAATTAGGAATGTCTACTTAATAAGCACAGGATTTTTTACAGGGAATAAAAAAGTTTTGAAACTAGAGAGAGCTCGTGGTTACATAATATGGCGAATACATCAAACACTACCAAATTGTACACTTTAAAATGGTTAACTGTATGCTGTGTGAATTTCACCTCAGTTAAAAAAAAAAGGAATAAAATACTTAGTAGCAAATTTATTAAAGTAAGTACAAGACTTGTAAATTGAAAACTACAAATTATCACTGAAAGAAAATTAAAGGCAGCCTCAATAAATGGAAAGAAGTCCTGTGTTCATGGGATGAGAAACTTAAAATTGTGGAGATGGCAATACTCCACAAATTGCTCTACAGATTCAGTGCCCCATTATCAAAACCCCAGCTGGCTTTTTTGCAGAAATTTACAAATTAATTCTAAAATTCAGATGGAAATGTAAGGGACTGAGAAGAGCAAAAACAATCATGAAAAAGAATGGTGCTGGAGGACTCATACTTTCCAATTTGGAAATTTATTACAAAGCTACAGTAATCAAGCATGGTACTGGTATAAATTAGACATGCAAACCAACAAAAAAGAACTGAGAGTCCCGAAATAAACTCATACTCTATGAGCAATGAATTTTCAATTAGGGTGACAATGGGGACATAATAGTCTTTTGTAACAAATCTTTATGACCCTAGGTTAGGCAATGCTTTTTTAGACACTACTAGCATGTTAATGATGGCACAATTCTGGACCTCTAATTCCAAACATGCTGCACAGAGTTTTTCTAGACTCACACAACACCAAGAGACTTATACACTGAGCCTATTCATGAAGCCTAGTGAGAACAAGCTGGAAGCAGTGAAATTATTTCACTAGGTGAAAACCAGAAGAAGCATTCCATGTCTCCAGGCACATCAACTCAACCCACGTATTCTGAGATCTGACAAGCATTTCACCTCATCTTTTTTTTTTTTTTTTTTTTTTTTTTTTATGGAGTCTCCCTCTGTTGCCAGGCTGGAGTCCAGTGGCTCTATCCGGGCTCGCTGCAACCTCCGCCTCCCAGGTTCAAACAATTCTCCTGCCTCAGCCTCCTGAGTAGCTGGGACTACAGGGGCCCACCACCACACTCGGCTAATTTTTGTATTTTTAGTAGAGACAGAGTTTCACCACGTTGCCCAGGCTGGTCTCAATCTCCTGACCTCGTGATCTGCCCACCTCAGCCTCCCAAAGTGCTGGGATTACAGACATGAGCCACTGTGCCTGGCCTCACCTCATCTTAAGCAACATTATTCTAAAGTTAGTTTTAGCCACTTTCACAGAAAAATAGGACAAATGGCTCTAAATCTATCTATATATCAAAATCAGAATTTAACGTGTTACATATTTCATAAAACCTTTCTAGTTCAAGTACATATTTTTGAATAATTTGTGATTTTGGTTTGGCTTTTTTATTGTTTTTAATTCTAAAAATTATCTTCACCAAATTCAAGAATTTGATGAGAAATTCTAACATTTTTCTATGTTTAAGGCAAAAAAAGATTTAAAAACAGCAAAACTATGAACCATTTGAATCAAAACAACATTTGCTCCATTCTAGAATGACACATCCCTTACTCTACATTTCTTTCTGTACATTTTTTATTGAAAGAAAATATATGTCTGCTTGGACACTTGTGTTATACTAAGATTATGCAGCCTGTATGTCTAATTCATTTTTAAATTAAAAAACAGGCGGGGGGCAGGGGCTCATGCCTGTAATCCCAGCACTTTGGGAGACTGAGGTGGACAGATCATGAGGCCAAGAGATTAAGACCATCCTGGCCAATATGATGAAACCCTGTCTCTACTAAAAATATAAAAATTAGCTGGGCATGGTGGTGCACACCTGTAGTTTCAGCTACTTGGGAGGCTGAGGCAGGAGAATCTCTTGAACCCGGGAGGCAGAGGTTGCAGTGAGCTGAGATCACACCACGGCACTCCAGCCTGGCAACAGAATGAGATTCCATCTCAAGAAAATAAAAATTGGCCGGGTGCGGTGGCTCACGCCTGTAATCCCAGCACTTTGGGAGGCTGAGGCGGGTGGATCACGAGGTCAAGAGATCAAGACCATCCTGGTCAACATGGTGAAACCCCGTCTCTACTAAAAATACAAAAAATCAGCTGGGCATGGTGGCGTGTGCCTGGAATCCCAGCTGCTCAGGAGGCTGAGGCAGGGGAATTGCCTGAACCCAGGAGGCGGAGGTTGCGGTGAGCCGAGATCGCGCCATTGCACTCCAGCCTGCGGAACAAGAGCGAAACTCCGTCTCAAAAAAAAAAAAAAAAGAAAAGAAAAATTAAAAAACAAAGGGACTTAACAGAGCAAGTCTCTAAACATTTCATAATGTTTTTGTCATGAGATAAAAATAAATAACTTGACGGAGTCCTTATTTAAACATTTAGTTTGGTGCAGGAAGTCTGGTAAGTCTAGAGACCCACTGTTAAGTTAGTTTTTACTGCTTAGATTTCTGTATTTCTACGTTTAACTCCAAAGTTAATTATTTTTAATAATCTTATTGTTCAATTAATGAATTAAGTTATTAGATAAATTACATAAGTAGAAATAGCTAGTTTTAAATATCAGTATTCAACAACAGTACTCATTTAGTTGGACAATAATTTTTAGCAACTTTGTTTTAATGGCTGCCTAATTATAAACACAGTCCGTCTTCACTTCGGGGAAGGACAGAGAGAGTTCAGACACTTGGTGGTCAACAGAATCTCACACGGCATTTTTATTCTATACCTTGTATTAAAATATGGTCTTCATAAACAAAATAAAAATGAGGATTATCACTCACGCAGAGATGACTTCAGAGAAAACCCAGGCAGTCCACTTACCTTGAGGTGCTATCAGAGTTCTTCCATTCTCCTGACACCAACCAACTGGCTGGACATAAGGGCTATTAACATCACACCTGCAAAAATGGGACTCTCTTTTACATTCCACATTACTTAAAGCCAGAGAAAGAATTCAAGACTAACAATCATTCTGGGTATCAAGAGATGCCACAGAAAACAGTACTTCATAGCTGGAGAGAATTAGAAGGAATTTTTAGTACTGTATTTGTAGGCTGAGTTATCAAACTTCTCTTTCACATAGGCTTCTTGAAATATAAAAGTATGAAATTAACGGGGGGGGGGTGGTCACCAAGGGCCTGAACTGCCAGTGATTGAGCATTGAGTGAGTGGGCATTTTAATAAACTTCTACCACTTCTTGCTGGCAGCAAGAGAAAACATTAATAGATCAGCCCAATCAGACTCCAGATGACATTTTTCCTCCCTGTCCTTTTCAGAGAACCCAGAATATTCTGCGTAAGACACATATACAACAATTCCTCTCAGCTTTGCCTCTGAGTTCAAAGGAGAAGACAGGGCCCATCAGGCACATGAAGAACCACTGTCTCAGGCAAGAACTTGGCGATTACTAGGGACATATGTGGAGAAATGCTATAAAAATTACTCTTGCCATGACCTCTTGCATATTACAGGTTTTTATTCCACCCCCAAAAAAATTCCTTTCAACCCATGCCATGTTATTCTAATGGCATGGCAGCATACATTTTCTCTGCTTCCCAAAGTCTTTCGAAGAATTCACTCTCATTTTCCCAGAATCTTTCCTTTTGAAAATGTGACAAGGTTCCTTTAACATTTTTTAGACAGAAAAAAAAATACTGCAAGTTTTTAGCTTCCTCTTCACAGAAATGCTTTCCTCACAAACTAGAAAAAATACAGCAAAGGGTCCTGAACTGGTCATATTATTTCAGATGAGGCCTCACTGGGTAATCTACATATGGAGAAGTTTCTAGCACTCTTTAATTGAGTAATTCACATGAAAGAGAAGATAGTGAACAGTCAACCACCAAATTCCTGATGTTTATCACTATTAGAACAGCAAGAATAGTGAAAGTGCTGGAATGAAAACAAATTCTTAACACCAGACATATGAACACACGAAAATAAAACATTCGTATCTCACCAGTAATCATAACTATCATCCCAATTGTCAAAATGCACTAGTAAGCGATCTTCAACAATATCTGCTATGGTTGCCACACACACCAAGGAAGGGTTCTTCCTGTCGACAGCCTCCAGCTTCATTCCAACCTGAAATTCTTTAGGCATTGGCCCATTCTAACGCAGCAGCAGCAGGGGAAGAAGCACAAAAAGAAACAGGACACCAAACAGGACTGAGCCACTGTCAAAACTTCTATGGTTAGCATCAGCAAAGTCTACAGGTGTCAGCACTTACCCTCTGGACAAAGCCAGCAAATGCCAGTAAAAATATTCGCCAACTGTCACATAGTTTATGTTCATAACAAAGACCCCGGAAACTAGCTTTCCTCTGTGCTTTTGTCTTTTGTTGTGCAAGGTCGTCTTCTTTCCCTTATCATTTTCATATTTCCCTCTTTGATTCTTAGAATAATTTGTATTAATTTTAAAACGTGATGTTTACTGAACACAATAGTATCAAATAATCTTCTCTGCTCCCCATAGGCTTTTGAAGTTTCCAAATGCCGCTATTTGAAAAAGTGGTGAAGATATGTTCTAATTAGCACTAAAGTATCGTTTTAATTGGATTACTCAATCTGAAAATAAGTGGCTTTTTCAATATTTAAGAAACACATGCTTAAATGAAACTGTAACTTAAAAATGTGAATTTATATATAATTCATATACATGTTTATATAATTTAAATTTATAACTTTAAAATCTGAATGCTTTTTTTTTTACGATCTGTACTTTTCTTAGTATAAATATACTATGAACTATGATTTACAATAACATAACAATTACAAACCCACCCTTCATATACCTATAAACTAGCCAGTCCTGGGATTTAGGGAGTACCCACTCTATCTGGGGACTACAAGAGTGTTTTTTTCTCTACTTCTATTTTATCAAACCCTGATTTTCATTTTCCTTCAGTACATTCTATTTTTACAGCAATTTCCTGTTTTAATATCTCCTTTTCTTGATACAAATCTATGAAACACATGTAACGATTGTGTAACACTGCTTTCAAGATCACAGAAGTGAAGCCTGGAGAAATTCAGTGAGTGGACTGCACAGTGACACCGCCTGCCGGTGGCAGAGCCAACTTCTGGGGTTCCGACTTATTCTCCTTCTCTATGAACGTTCACTAGATTTCTGGGGGCACAGATGGCATAAGAAGTGTGCTCTACCCAGATCCTCAGAACACCCCTTCAATTAATACAAAATGTTACTCTCATTTTCATTACACTTAAATATATCTAGGCTGGGTACATTCAAAGTTTACTTAGAGTATCTGTTGGTTTCAAAACATCAAAACCGACATTAAAGGATTAACTCACTGTAAAAGAAAACATTTTTAAAAGACACTTTATTTTTAGTAGGCTTTAAACATAAAGTTTTTAACTTTTCCCATCTAATTGAAGTATTTAAATTACATTTTTAAAGGAAGAAAATCAAAATATGCCCATAAGAAATTAACGAATTAGATGAGAAAAGTCATGGAAAGGTAAGAGTTTCCATAATTTCTTAAAGGATTAAAATAAAACAGAATATACTGTGAATTTTAAGAAATTTAAGCTTAGGGGGAAATTTGATTTATACTGAGAAACAAAATACTTACAGGACTTCTGTTTCTGAACAATTTCTTTGGAGCATTTTGCAATTTGCAGGCCTTCAAGTAATCCATCCAAACAAATTTATCTTTTCTATAACCTAGAAAAAGCACAGATTACTCAAAATACGCACAAGATGTAACCACATGCATATTAAATATATTAGGTTGGTCCAAAAGTAATTGTGGTTTTTGCCATTACCTTTAATGGAAAAAACCCATAAATACGTTAAAAGTAACGGCAAAAACCACAATTACTTTTGGACCAACCTAATATTCTTATTATTAGTCTCCTGCCATTCAACGTCCTTAGCACCCACAAAAGATTTAAATTAAAATCTCCAAATTGTTTCACCGTTTTAAAATGTATTATATTCAAAACTGTTGATAGTGCTTGCCCATTATGTGCATCATTCCCTACACAATTTCATATTCTCTGATACGGAGTCAGTATTCTGGTGGCTTGACGGGAGTCTCATCTCCCATTAAGGCTTTCCTGAATGGGCAAAGTGATGAGACCAGAGTTACCATACCTGTTCCCACTCCTGAGGAAGCCACATCGCAGAGACCATCAGAGGTCCTGACGGTGCAGCTATCCAGGATGCCAGGCACAGAAACCCCTTCTCAATCCAAAGCCCATTCAACAGCTCCAGCTTTCTGCATCCCATCTTTACAAGCCTCCCATTAAAAACTGCCACATCCTCCCATTCGCATGCCTAGCACGGCTCTCACACAGTGCTGGCCCAAACAGTACGGGCTCAAAAAATGGTTCTGAGCACCAGGCTTGGAACAAGAGTTAAACTCCTTGCACAGGCTTCCAGGCCTGGGAACACCACTCTCTTCATCCCCGACCTTCCACCTGGGCTTCTCTGCTGTCTTCCTGAGATGTCTCATCCTCCCCAAGCACGCTCCTGTCCCCGATGCCTGCTCGGTTCTTCCCTCAGCTGGCTTACCCAGACACCACACTGCTTCCTCTCGCATTTCACCCACGTCTCTTTGGAACATTAGTCCACAGAGAGGCCTTTCTCCACCGTTCTGTCTAAAAGAGTGTCTCTGCAGCCACCACCAGGACCCCTCTCCTCTGAAATGAAGTCCCATGGAGACAGAGCCATTGATTTACCTGCTGTTGGCCCCCAGTGCCTCACGCAGTAAGGGCTCCACAAATACCTACTGAATGAACGAGCCTGCCGCCTGTCACCAGCGCCCTAGAAACTAGCAAACTCAAAGGACTCTGCCATCAGCCTCAGGGGAGGATGCCAAGGGACACCCTGAGTGGATTACTAAGCATAAAGGACTATATACTGACTCCAGAAGTTGCCACAGTCATCGAGCAGTCTAACACACACGCCAGGGACAGTATACAGAAATTTGCTGTGCAAAGAAATGAGCCCATCAGCGTTGTCCTCAACCACATCCCCACCTCACTTGCACACAGCAAATAGAAGAGGTTTTGGTCACATCTGCCTTGCCCAGATTCCTCCAGCATATAACAAAACAATGATATTTTTTATTCCCATCAAAAGAAAATACTGAATTTTTTTTCATAGTTCCATGTTTTCCATGATTCCTAAGGTTGAAGCAAATTATTTACAGTGCATCAGGTTTTCTTGCCTTGTACTATCATTGATTAGATATTTCATTTCACTCATGATTTAAATATTAGTTGGCATTCCCAATAAGGTTTAATAAATTTTATATAAAATAAAATGCTTTCATATTTTATTTCTGCCCTCTATACATTATCAGAATATTTGACCCAAATAGTCATTTATGCTTTTCTTTAAAGATATTTACTTCTAAAAATGGTACCACTATAGTCTTACTATTCTTTGTAGATCAAAATCTCATTTTGGAAATCAATTCACACCAAGATCTGTTGTTAGAATTTCAAAAAATCTTGTTAAAACACAAGTGAAATACCAATTAATTCTCTTTCCACTTGGTAAATGTATCCTGGCTTACCCTTAGGGATGTGCAATTCATGTTTGGTCTTTTCACACCACCCTACTGGATGAATGTCAGGGGAGCCAGCATTGGTCCAAAAATCATAGCAACTTAAATAACCATCAAAATGAAGTCTAAGACGGTAACCACACACCTGCAAGAGAGAAGGTTTACAATCATTCGTTAAGTGTCATATATTTGGAGTAGACACAAAATTCACAAAATATTCATAGATTTTGTCAGTACTATCAACATATAAGAGCCAGTCCTGCTATTCAAATGTTTCCACTAGAGGACAAATTTATGGATGACATCTAATTAAGACAAAATGGTAATGAAATTAGACCATGACTTATAGGTATCTAGTGCATTCTGCAAAAATAGTAACCCTTTTATCCAATCTAGGAATCTGAGGGTGAGTTTATGTATTCATTAGTTAACTGGTTTATTTATTAATTCGATACCTGTCAAATATTCCCTTCAGCAACCCTATTTTCTGCCCTCTGGCCTGGATTCATATTCCAAGACAGTGTAAGCTAAAGTACAAAGCAAAGCTAACATAGGCATGGCCTTGTTTCAACTCTAACATATGTATCCAGCATACTCAATAAAGAAAATAATAAAACAGTCTGAGAAATACATCCTCTAGACATGTGGTACAAGTTTAATAGCTATAATCAGTCAGTAAAGTGAATAAATGTGACTACTATGTTCAATGCTATTAGAAATATAAAGATCTTTTATTGATTTAATAATGTTTAGTAAATATCACATTTTATAAGCCATTCATCAGGAGCTTGCCACTCTAAATAATTTTTGTAAAGTGTATGTATTTTTATAAATATATAATTCATATGTATTGATATTATTCATACACATTTCTCATTATTTCAGTTCAAATGTGAATAAGTACCTCTCATTAATAGGTAAAAATGACACTGAGATTAACAGATTGTTATCAACCTCAAGTGAAAATTATTTACCCATTAACTCAAGAGTAAATGCTAGTCGATAAAGGACTTATTAGAAAATTCATCTTAGGGGAAAGAAAAATATTTACTAAGAAACATAGTTTCATCCATCACTGACTAAAATAAATCCATAATGCACTGGATCTTGTTCATGATAAATATCAAACAAATTTTTATTCTCTTAGAAAAGTATCTTTCTGTCACTATGCAATCAGCCCAAGACAATAACACCACCTCTTACCTCCGCTACAGAAAGCACACAGAATACCGATGGATGTCGGGGATCGATGCCTTCTAATCTCATTCCAATTTGAAAACCATTTTCATGCTCTGGAAAGGACTGATCCTACAAAATTTCACAACATAACATTAGCCACTGAGATTTCTTCACAGTTTTATATTAAAACATTTGGTGTCACCTCCAGGCGAAGTCTAAAACAACTGAACTCATAGAAATGAGAGTAGAATGGTGTCTACCAGAGGCCGGAAGTTAGGGGAATGGGAAGACGCTGGTCAAAGGCTACAACGTTGCAGTTAGAAAGGAAGAATAAAAGTTAAGGTGGTCGGGCGCAGTGGCTCAAGCCTGTAATCCCAGCACTTTGGGAGGCCGAGGCGGGTGGATCACGCGGTCAAGAGATCGAGACCATCCTGGTCAACATGGTGAAACCCCGT
>NW_016107477.1:1113771-1176707 GCF_001604975.1 Cebus imitator
TTTTTTGAGACAGGGTCTCACTCTGTCACCCAGATTGGAGCATAGCAGCATAATCTTAGCTCACTGCAACCTTCACCTCCCAGGTTCAAGCAATTCTCCTGCCTCAGCCTTCTGAGTAGCTGGGATTATAAGTGCATGCCACTACTGCCTGGCTAATTTTTGTATTTTTAGTAGACATGGGTTTTCACCAATGTTGGCCAGGCTGGTCTTGAACTCCTGACCTCAAATGATCCACCCTCCTCAGCCTCCCAAAGTGCTAGGATTATAGGCATGAGTCACTGTGACTGGCCCTAGTATTTTTTAAGAACTGTTGAAGTTTCTTTCTTCATATTTAAATTTGTATTACAGCTGAAATTGAGTTTTCTATAGTGTGAGGTAGAGGCCTACTTTTATCACATGGAAAACATTCAAGAAAAGTTTATTGAATAGTCCATACTTGAACTGGTCAGCAAAGTCGGCTCTGTCATATCTGGTTTCTACATACTTGTAGGTCTTATTTCTGACCTCTCTCTTATGTTTCATTGACTTAATTGCCTATATCATATAGTTTTATTTGTTTATAATGAGTCTTTCTCTTTGGAGAGCTATCATTTTCATATTAAGATTTTTAAATTCAGAAACTTGTTCTCCCTCCCATTAATCTAATCATTCTTGTCTGTAAAAGTGTTTTTTAATTTTCACATAAAACTGCCAAAATGCTTTGCTATATTTATTTCTGGATACCTTTGAATATTTATTTCTATTTTTAATGTAATATTTTCACAGCAGACTTTCTAATTTGCTCCCATTCATTATTATTTTCTTTAAGCACACAGTTTTGAACAGATTCAGCATTATTACTCAGTTTATTCTTAATTGCAAATAAACATATACTAATGGAAAATGATGACTAGAATCTAGTTCTATTACATCTAGAGCTGCGTTTAATCACTAATTGTATTATTATTTAATATTGCTTAACATCTAAATGTCTATTTTGGGGTTAAAATTTATTCTTTTTAAAAATTATTCCAGGGGCTGGGCACAGTGTCTCACACCTGTAATCCCAGCACTTTGGGAGGCCAAGGTGGGAGGATCGCCTGAGGTCGAGGGTTTGAGACCAGCCTGGCCAACACGGCAAAACCCCGTCTATACTAAAACTACAACAGTTAGCCAAGTGTGATGGTGCGTGCCTATAATCCTAGCTACTCGGAAGGTTGAGGCAGGAGAATCACTTGAAACTAGGGGGCAGAGGTTGCAGTGAGCCAAGATCACACCAGGCACTACAGGTGACAGAGTGAGACTCCATTTCAAAAAAAATAATAATAATTATTATTCCACTGGGAAATTTAAAAGTTGCAACAAGACAGTATAAAGAGCACATACATAGACAGCCTTTGCTTAGGTTCATTCATTGTTAACATGTCACCTGCTTTGCTTTACCATTTGTACTTACTCAATCTCTCTCATCTCTCTCATATGTCTATGTGAACATATACACAGACAGAGAAACCTATGGATATAGATAATTTTTTTTCTGAACACTTTAAAGACCCTTTACCCCAAAATCATTTTCCCCAAGAGTAGTGTATTTTCCCTCTGAATAAAACATTCTCTTACAAAACCTCAACTAGATTATAAAGTTTTGTAAATTTAACATCTAACACTACTTTTATCTAATCTTCCATTCATATTCCAGTTTTGTGCATTTATCCAACAATATGCTTTCCAACTTTCCCCCCATACACCCCTTGCACAGGAGACAATTTAGGGTCAGATGGTACAATGAGTTGACAAGACTCTTCAGTCTTCCTTAATCAGAAACATTTCGCATACCATGTCATTGTCTTGTATAGCACTGACATGTTTTTTAGAAAACAGTCTTACCCCTCTTCTGATTTTTTCTTTTTTCTTAAGACAGAGTCTCACTCTGTCTCCCAGGCTGGAGCGCAAGGCTCACTGCAACCTCCAACTCCCAGGTTCAAGCAATTCTCCTGCCTCAGCCTCCCGAGTAGCTGGGATTATAGGTATGTGCCACCATGCCCAGCTAATTTTTTTTTTTTTTGTATTTTTTTAATAGAGACCTGGTTTCACCATGTTGGCCAGGCTGGTCTAGAACTCCTGACCTCAATGATCCACCTGCCTTGGCCTCCCAAAGTGTTGGGATTACAGACCCCTCCTCTGATTTTTTAAGTAGAACATTCCTCGTTTGGGGCTGTCTGTGGCTTCTTCAAGATTTGATTCAGGTGGTACATTTTTTGCTGGAATATTACATGGATGTGTTGTGCCCTTCTCGAGGTATCACATCCAGACGCATGTGCTGTCTCTCTATCCCTCACTGGTGATGGTAGTGTTGATCATTCAATCAGAGTGTTGTCCAATTTCTTCACTAAATAGGTACATACAAAATACACATATACATGCATTCATACATAGACATGTACACATGTATACCCATACAAACATACATATATATTTTATAAATCATAAGTTCAAACAGATACGTCTAAGGCTAATCCCTCCCCGAAAGGTTAGTTCTGCTTTCCTGCATCCATTTTGTGTTTCTGCTTGAACAAAGTCAACACATTTACTCATTTACCAAACCCTACAGGGTCTCTTACAGTCTCAGAATTGTCTCACCCCTTTCTATTACAATAAGAAAACCTATTTTAAAAGTTCAAGCTTTCTTTGCAATTTTCCCTCCCTCCTCTGTCATCCAAGAATAGAGTATGTAGTTAAAAACTGTGTTCATGAACTACTTAGGTTCATTTTTGATCTCTTTTCAGTAAAGTTACAATATTCATTTGAAATACAATTGAGTTCAAATTTGTTAAATGTACTTTCAGTTCTAAATGATTTTTCTAAATATGTAGAATAATAACACGCTTCCGAAAGTTAAAATTACTAAAACGTACTCAAAAATGTATGTCTTCCTCCCATATTCTATCCACTCCATTCCCTCACACCACCTCTTGGAGGTCACTAACTTTACTTTTTCTGGCTTATGCTTCCCAAGCTTCTTTTTGTAGATAAGCAGTTATATGTAGGTTTTTCTTATTTCCCCTTCTTTCTCACACAAAAGACGGCATATTATACGTGCTGTTTTGCATATGGCTTTTTGCATTATTGATGTCTCTTGGAAACCACTCTATGTCTGTTCCCAACTGTTGGACACACTCTTTTTCACAGCTGCATTGTACTCCACTGTGTATACGTACCACATCTCATTCAACCTTCTATACTTGGATGCAAGCCTTTTTTATATAAGCATGAAATTTTAAAACCTATGAATTGGCTTGTAAAGTGTCATTAAATTTTTCTTACATTCTGAGATCATTTTAGAAGCTTCTAAGGGAAAACTTAAAAGATGACAAACCCCAAAATGAAATGGCAAGAATGAATGATTTCTCAGGAATATTTTATTTCTACAAAAATAAATGTCATGTGTGTGTTTAACTCTCCCAGCCTTCTTCTCACATCTACTCTGTTTTCCAGCAGATTGTATTTAACAAGTTTTGTGTGACTACCTCCTGTTCACTGCTTTGAAATTTTTTGGTTAAACTTCAAAAGTGCCACACATATATACAAATACACATGCACACAACGCTGATAAAATGCAAAGGAAAAGGTAGACCACAGGGAGAGCATATTAATAATGCTGAGAGGAAACTTAAGAAGCCATAGAAACTGGAAGAACATTGTTCATGTTTTAACAAAACTTAAACACTACACAGTTAGGGGTGGGGAGGAAACAGTGTTGTGTTGAGCAAACTATACCTTCTTATCACACAAGAATGATAAATTTGAGACACTGGCAATAATTCCCAGCCAGAAGTGAAGATGATCAATGTTACTCTTGTCAGCCTTTCAAAATGGTTTCCCAATTGAACATTTGGGAGCTTTCCACAATGTTGCAAGTAACACTATATTGCTAACAGACTCAGCATTCCTTGGAGAGCTTCAAATAAAAAATAAAATGTTCATTTTAGCAATCTGAAAGGCAACATTTAGTGAGAAATATCACTGCCTTTCATCAGTCTCTCTTCTCTGTTCAATGGTGTATTCATGACCTGACAGATTTAAAATTTTTTTCCTTTTTAAATATCTTATGTTTTATGAATAGCATTGATAGCTGTGTTTATAAGATTACACTTTATGGTATGAGAAGATAACTAGAATCACATGCTTAAAGCAATGGGCCCATTAAATTCAGTCATTAAAAAATCATAAGGTTCAGAGATCTGAAAAAAATTAAAGATAGGTAGACTCAAGCCCAGAAAGGTGAATAAACTTTCTCCAGGTCTCACAACCAGTTTAGTAGCCAAGTACAACTAAGCATCTGTGTCTTGTGAAGACTGCCAGCTGTGTGTTCCCACATAAAGGGATGGAAGTGGCAACTCAAAAGGCAAAACAAAACCTGCCTCGATGCCATGAAGACCCCAAGGACATTTACAAAGAAGTGCCAGTGCTCTTGAGTACAGAACAGAAGTTAAGGTGTTTTGCTTTGTTATTTTCTTTTTCCAAACAGCCACAAAATAACATTTTCTCATATGAAGTTAATTTTATTTTGTCACTAATAAAGGAAAAGAAACATTATTCAAAGTTCTACACCTCTTGGCAAAAGCAGGTACAAATTATACACTATTATTTAAAATGTTTGTAAAATGAGCCACAGCATGAAGGGAAAAAAAAAAAAACAACAAAACGTTACCAAGCCTAGAGAAACTGAAGACCAGCTACTGGCAGAATTCCTTTATGAATACAGCGCATAAAAACAATCATTATTACATGTGTGTGCCAGCCGCTCCATGGGTGAAAAGTCCATGGATAACAAGTGATGAGCATGCAGCGTGAAGGGCTCTTAGACACTTGGTAGACATGTGTGAGAAGCTCTGATTTTACTTTATCACTGAGAACCCCTGTTACAAGAGCAAGGAGATGATGCTTTGTCGTGATGATTTTGTAAACCATGATAGAATGGGGAAGGTCCATGGTCATCAGTACTAGCCTAGCATCAGCTAGGGGCGTATCACAGAAGAGTGCTCAGGTGATAACTGCAAGATTCCATCTGAATGCCCCTCAACATTCTATTTTATTCATAGGCATGGGTAAGCAGTCAACAATATTTTCCTCATTTTAATTCAGCATTGATAGAGGTGGGGTAAATTGGGCCTGCAATCAAATCCTGGCCACTGAGGCACAAGTTTTAGCATGCTATACAAAGAACTGGACAAGGACCCCAGGCCACTGATTTTCAAACCTTCACACCATGGCTGTCAAAGGGAAAGATGTCCATAGGAGGAATTTTATATGCAGATGACAGAAACAAAATTTATTATCACACAAAGACCTTTGCCATGAATTCAGCAGACTGTTCAAATGGTTTATCTCAGCAACATCTTCCACATCAAAAAATTGTTCCAATGTGTCCCTCGAGGGACAAAATATACTATTTTAAATTTGAAGGGTGAGATATCAGGAAGTCTTATGTAGGCAAACTGTGATATAAACAACTTGGCCACAGAGAATTTAACTCTTTGACAAAATTTAATGACTTTCTTCACTCAATTGGAAAAATAATCAATCACGTTCATGAAGAAATACTTTCCAAGATGAATACAACCTAAGAGACAGTTAGGAATGCATTTGCAGGCTTCTCTGAAGTAGGAAGAATCAACTTGCCAGGTTTTAAGTGTCAGAGTCTTGTCGCCTCTGCATCTGATGAAGTAAAGGGAATCTGAGTTTATGTTTGGTCTGAATAAACAGGCTGATTGAGAACTGTGTGAGAAACCACCAAACACTTGCTGTTGTAGCCAGAAACCTGGAATGATTAAATAAAAGTTTCTCAGTAACAGAAATGAAGAATAAAGAATGAGAAGGAAGAGTTATAGAGCCTAAGCTGTCTTTTATCTAGCCTTATATAAATGCCTTTTAACATTGCACCAGATACTGTTTTAAGCACTTACAAATATTAACACATTAAATCATCATAAAAACCCTATGTAATTAAGTGTTATTATGTGCATTTTACAGATGATATGCCCAAGGCCACCATGTAAGTCTATCTGACTTTCGTGTTTGAGTGATTGGTCAGTATGCTAGAACATTATCTGTAGTTATAAGCAGCACCATCTCCCTTGCTAATTAAAGACTTCTTAATTTTTAACTTTTTATTTCATTATTACAAATATAATACAGTTTTTAATATCTAAAATTGGTGGTCGCATAAGTTTGGCCATGAAGTAATTTCCAGTTGCCAAAAGTGTGAAAACAGTGCCATGGGGAGTCTCTAAAAGGTGCTCCTAAATGTAGGGATTTAATATAAATAAAGGAGGCACTGTTGACTGCAGAGCAAAAAAATGATAGACATCAGAACACATGACTATCAATTTGGAAGAACAATTAAGTTAGATTCCTACCACATTATCATATACAAAAATACTTTTAGAGGAAGAGGAAATAGACATGACCATGGAATATGATACACCTGTTAACAGAGGCAAAACAAGCCTGGCGTGGTAGCTGACGCCTGTAATCCCAGAACTTTGGGAGGCCAAGGCGGGTGGATCACCTGAGGTCAGGTGTTCAAGTCTAACCTGGCCAACGTCGTGAAATCCTGTCACTACTAAAAATATAAAAAATTAGCCAAGCATGATGGTGGGCACCTTTAATCCCCAGCTACTTGGGAGGCTGAGACAGGAGAATTGCTTGAACCTGGGAGACGGAGGTTGTAGTGAGCCAAGATCACACCACCACACTCCAGCCTGGGTGACAGAGTGAGATTCTGTCTCAAAAAAAAGGCAAGACACATCACTGGATTTGCCAAGGCAGAATGACAGCCATGATCAATATCAAGTATTAGATGAGCATATGGTGTGTTGTCATTTTTAATCAAAAAACAGCTAGTTATATAAACAGGATTTACATACCTACATAACTACATATAAACAGATCTGAAAAAATTTACATCAGATTATTTTGAGTGGTTCATCTAGAGAGGAAAACAGAGAGAGAGCTTTATTTTTATACTCTTCTGTCTTCTTAAAAATGTTAAATGGCATAGTAATTCTTAAAAAAATCGACATAAACACATAATCAAGTGATGGTGACACTAAGTGAGTAAGCAGGACGTAGGCCATGAGAAGACTTATAAGGCCTGCTAAGGAACTTTTAATTCATTCTTAATTGATAAAGCACCAGCAAAAGATGCAAGAACCATTCTTGCATCTCTTATTAGCAGCGGTGTAGGGAATTAATTACAAAGGTGGCAAGACCAGAAGTAGAAGATAGTTAAAAAGGCTTTAAGTATCTGCCAATAATTGAGAATCTGCCATATGCCGTGTAGAGCATCTAAGTCAACTACATACGCCTTAGAATAAAACCCCCTGGACTGAAACTATGACAACCCCCATTTCACACATGAAGAAACTAAGGCTCACAGGTGTTCACAAATTGCTCCGTTTGTACACTAGCCAGTACAAAACCTGGAATTCAAATTCAGACTCTGGCTTGTGCACTTAACTGCCACGCTCTGCTACATTTAGAAAGTTGCAACAACCTTGACAAGTGATAATGAGGATCTCAGCTAATGCAAGCAGGACTGGGAATGGGGGAAGTGGCCAAATCTAACACATACTTAAAGGGTAAAATGGGCAGTGTCTGATGACTGGTTGGAGGCAGAGGACAAGGGAGGCAGAGGATTTTAAGGTGGTAGCCCCATTTTAGGCTTAAAAGAAATTCTCAAATTTTCCATAATGCTAATTTTCACTTTGATAGTGGTAATGATATCTAACAACACTTTCAAAGACTTCGTGGGAAGCTCATGAACAACCACACGCTGCACCTTCCAACTTTCTGTTGCATTATGACAGCTCCAACGTTCTTCCAGGAATCTTGCAATGTATCTTTCATCATAAAAGTCTGTTTGCTGCAAGATACTGGAAGACTATGAGAGGTTATGAAACTCCTTCCTTGCTTTTTCCTTGAGAAATTTTATGATTTTTACCTGAGTTAACAGTGGCATTTAGTAAGAATGTTAGATTCTCTTCCTGCTTTTTCTTGTTCTAATCACAGAAAACAGAGAACTTAAAATATGATATACACTAAAACACACACACACACACACCGCACATATACACATTTGCCTCTTTTTCTATTCTTGCTCAAACTATACCTTAATATATAGTGGAGTAGGGTGGGGTTCATGATGTCCTCTGGGATTCTAGAATCCTCCTGAATTTTATACAAAATTTTGTGTGCAAATGGATATAAGCATTTCCCCAAGGATATTATTATTCCCTAAGGATATCCTAATTCCCTAAGGATATTATCAATAGCTTTCATTAGATGTTCAAAGAGGTCTAAGACCCAAAAACAGATTAAGAGCCACATGGCTATCCTGCAAGGGGATTTGTCATTAATCAATCCACTGACTAAATAATACACATTTGGAAGACTTCAGTAAGCAGAACACAGCAGTTCACTGCAGTTGTTCATCATGGGGATACAGGCCAAGCAGCAAGGCATGCTTCACATTCTGCTTTTTCAAAGTGACACCTTGCTCTTGCCATCTATTTGTTTGGCTGATGGGGAAAATCAGTACCTACATAATTAAACAGAACTCGCTACAAAGCTGCAGTTAAGATGGCAGTGAAGGATGGCTGATTGCATATTTTTAAACTTTCATTTTAGAGACTACTTCCTTGTTATTTTGAACATTTTTCATAGATTAATTCTGAACTTGGAATCCTAAACTGCTGCCAAGATTATAGCAAAAGGCATTCTACAAATAGAGAAACAGAATTTAGGGCTCAACAAAAATATACTTTAATAAGTTAAGTGAATGCAGTTCTTCTTGGCTTTTTGGGAATACATTCTTCTAGAATTTCAATTGCAAAAATCCTCATTCCCCTAGAAGATACTGATAGTAAGAATTTTGGCTGCACAATAAACATTTTAATGTGAATCCTAACCACCGACTGAATTACGGTCTCAGAAACAAAAACAAAGCACATACCGGAGCAGGTAAAACACTATTAGATCCAGGCAGCTTTGACCAGCAAAGATCATTTACGAAGAAAGAGAAAGAGCCCTCACCGTACATAATACAGACTGCATAGAAAGAACTTTTTAAAATGACTTTTCAAGTTCTTTGATAATTCAGTGGCCATCACTGAATTGATTCCACAAATCCTCTAAGTCTAGTGTCTAAAACAATAAACTCACTTATTTTTTTTTCCCAATGACTAAACTCTTCCCAGGGAAAAAAGGCAAAGAAACTTCGAATACATTTTTCCTTTAATTGAACGAGAATCATATCTACCCTTGATTCCGAATGCCATCATTTTCCTCTTTAATTTCTCCTCCTTCTGAAGAGCTCTGAACTTGACATTCAGCCTCCAGCTGGAACTGCAGATAAGCAGCTGTTACAGGGGCTTCAAACCCCCACAAGGAACTAAAAAGCAATCCTGATCTGACTGTCTGCTTCCAGGCTTCAGATCTGCTCAACTACTTCCCAGTACCCCTGGTACTTTCTATCACCGTTTCAGAGACACAGATTCTAAGAGTAGGAAAAGCATCTGAATCACAACATCAGGATAGATTCAATTCCACCCCAGAACTTAGACCTTTAGAAACGATGGGAAATGAACATGAATGGGAATTCTTTCTGCGCTTCAGAGCCCCAGCAATTAATCATCTTAAATGACTTCACGTCACAAGGCCACACTATTTTTAAAATACAGTTCCTTCTTTGGTCTCGATACGCCTTGCGATTTAAACCTCAACTGAACATCTCAATATAATGCACACAGTACTCTTTCAAAAAATGCTTCCCCCCTCCCTGGGAATACTGTTAAATACCAAGGAAGTTACCTTAAAACTGGAGGCAACAAAATACATATAAAAGGAAAAAAAGTAGGCAGACAGGCAAACAGTTTAGGCAAATAAAAAGAGGATATAGGCTCTGGCTATAATTTGGTTTTAAGCATATCAGAATGCATAAAGTATTTCACTGCAGTTTTTAAAAGTAGTAAAAAGCCACACATGGTCATCATTTGGCTTATGATTAATATTTAAAGTACTAAGAAGCATCTATATTAAAATGGTGATAGTATTCACAGTGACCATCAAGTGATTTGGAAGCATGTTCATAGCACAAAAACTTGATATCTGACTAAACACTTTTGGTTGGAAAGGTTCTGGATATCTCCAAGTTTCACAAGTTTTAACAAACAGGAATTTTCACAGAAGCATCTTCCTGCACCTGCAAGGCTAAATACAATACCAGACTTTATTTAAAACAAAATGCACACGTACAGGTCTTTCAGATTCCATTTAATGCATAGGCATAGAGAGGAAAATTCCATTTTTAAAATATAACTCAGGCATGGGTTAAGAACTTAAATCTAGGGTAAGGTGAATTCCTTTTACTTAGATTTCAAGTAAAGAAGACAGAGAGAGAACAGGAATATGTTCAAATAAGGCTGTCTCATTTCTAGAACAATTAGGAGGTTAAACCAGGAAGGTGCCTCTGTTCCTGTTCCAACAACCTCCAGCCCCTACCGAAATAAATATAACCCTATCACCCTGCAGAAGGCTGGAATTTCCTTTTCAGGACATAAAGTATTTCCTTCTAAAATCATACTAGATTATAACAATAGCTATGAAGAGGGGAAGGAGGTAGAGCAGGACGAGAAAGTTGGGGGAGGTGGGAAGGCCTCGATTGTGCCTTGTTTAGAGAGAAAGGGGATGAAATGAGGAACTGCTTCTGTTGATGAGTCATCAGGCAGGGGAGAGGAGGCTGGGAACAACGTGACCCACCAAGGATTCTGCTCCAAGGACAGTGGGTTTCCCGCTGGGCACCCACTCTGAAGCACAGATCAGGAGACTGAGACAGGAACCCTCCCACCCCCCGCAGTGGGCAGGCCAGGCTGGAAGGGGAGAGGACTGTGGTCAAAGGGAGGCAAGTCCTGACAAGGATAAGGTCTGCGGAGGCCAGGGTGGGCTAATGGTCAGAGCACACAGGGCACCAAGAAGGGCTGAGAAAAGGCAGTGGGAAGAGCAAGGGAAGAGAGAAAGAGTGATTTGCAGAACCGCTTGTACTTAGGAAAGTCATCTACATGCCAGACACTAGTAGGCTGGACACTTGATACACACTATATGGCACTCTAGGAAAACCCCTGAGAAGGAGGTGATATTTATCTGCTGTTTTCAGTTAAATCAACTAAGAGTCAGGGAGGTGCCTCCACAGAGTGAGGGGAAGCAGTGGAGGGCTTACTGAGACAGTGCAGGTAAAAGCACCAGCAAACAACAGGAACCGGAGGGCAGACAGGAACTAAAACAGAAAGCAAGAAACCCAGTCAGGCTTCCAGGAGATCACAGTTCCACCGAGAGACAAAATACACCCACGTAGAACCACACAGAATGGCACAAAAAGCAGCCAGAGGTGTTAAGTACGCAACTGATAAGCAGGAACCACAGTTCACAAAGATCCCTCCTGCAAGGCATGCAGGCATAGTGAAGGGTGGGGCCAGCCTGGACAGAGAGAAATCACTTAAGGAACGGCTGTAAAAATGCATGTCGAAAAAACCCAGGGCGCACAGTAAATGAAGGCAGTAGTGCGGCAGAGTGAAAGTAGCCGTAGAATAATTATGAGGCAAAGCTGGAGCAGATTAGATTGCCGAACATACACAGATCGAAGAGGAGAGGGCGGGGCAAGCTGGCTGCAGGGAAGCCTAGCACAGGGCCCTTCAGGTACACGGAGCCCCAGGAGCTAGCTCCACCGAGGAAGGCTGAAAGGTCTGGAGGTACTAAGGTCTGCCTGCCCTCCAGGTGAGGAAGTGCGAACACCAGGAGAAACGCCCAGGAGGGCTGCAGGAGCTGTATTCTGTCTTGGTAGGATGGCGGTTAAAGAGCTGGATGAACTGACCCAAAGGTCAGGTTGCGGAGGCTGGAGGTGGAAAAGAAGGTTAGAAAAATCCAGAAAGAAGAAAATGTAGTCTAAAATTTCAAGAAGGCAGACTGGACTAAGGAGATGAGTTAGGGAGGAAAATGCAGAACCCAGGGGCACTATTTTTTCATAAAAATGGAACAGATTTTAAGCGTATTTGCATTCTAAAAGGAAACGTTCAAAAGAGAAGAAACATCAACTTACAGGCAGGCCGTGAGATAACTGATGGAGTAAGAGCTCTGGAAAGGCAGGAATGGAAAGGCTTTAGAGCACAGGTGCAAGAGGCTGGAGAGAAGGGGCACTTCTTTCTGGACCACAGAGGAAAGGGGCGGGAACATGTGTGCTGAGTGACGGTCTGCAGGGGGCAGAGGAAGGTCTCGCCACATGCAGTAAGGGAATGAAGGCTTCAGGTGGGAGGAAAGATGCCTGCGAGCATAGACCTGCCTTCCTACACATCAGGGAGAACCCAGACTAACAACACAGAAGGACGGCCACTAGTGTTTTACACAGCACTTTGCACACACGGAGCCTTAAACACGTGAACGGCTTCAGTGTTAGATTATGAGTGGAGAGAAAGGCTGTCCAACATGTCAAACATGTCTGTTTTCTCATGCACTAATGCTTTGCTGTTACTTTCAGAGGTGACAAATATTAGAGTCCAAAAGCTTGAGAAAGTCCAGTTTCAAAGTTGTGTTCTTAGCCAAAGAATCATCAAAGAGTGCATCACCTGCTCACCACCCACCTCCCTCAACAGAGTCTCTCCGACTCTCTCCACCCTCCCAAGGGGGCCCACTCCTGTCTTTATGTCCCACAGCGTGTGCTCCTCCCACTGACTGCCTTCCAGTGCCTCTATTGTCATATCTCTGTAAAGTCAAGGGAGAAAGTTATATGACCCAGAGCCTATGATTACACAGTTCTCGATACCATCATGAGGATTTATTTCAGAAACAGAAATCCTACATTTGCCCCCTTCATCTTTTTTTTTTTTTTTTTTTTTTTTTTTTTTTTATTTTTTTTTTTTTTTTTTTTTTTTTTTTTTTTTTTTTTTTTTTTTTTTTTTTTTTTTGGTTAACACCAGGTCATGAGGAAAAATCTAAGGAAGAAATTCTCAATCCTGCAGGTGTTCTTGCATTGGCTGATGGGCCTTAAAGGGTCTTAGAGGAGAAGCTCTGAGAATAATGTTAATGCACTGATGGGCTGAGATATGGGGCAACACAGGAGCTGGACAGAGAATTGGCTGCCATCAGCCTAAACTTTCCTTGCTCTGCAAATTAGTCCACACTTCACCCCTAACACCCAAATATCTGATTTAATCCTGCGTGGGTGTAAGAGAGGACCCTTGCCCTAGGATTGATCTGAGGACACAGCACAGGTCTGACTTCTAAACCAGAGTAGCCATCGGGGCACAAGCCTCACCTATGTTCTTTGGCTCAAATCCTGGACCTTGACCCTGCTACCTCTGCCCTTGGGTGTCACACTGCCTGACAGGTCTCAGGCAGCTCCTGTTCTGGCCCACTCTGTTCTACCCTCCCAATCTGCAGTGGCCCTGCGGCAAGGGCCGGGAGGGGTTGGGGAAAGGGCAAGGTGACTGTGAGCTACGCCGAACTGCACCGGTCCAAGCCAACCACCTTCAAAGATCTTTACACTCAGAAGTGAGAAGAGGTTCCCTAGAAGTCATTCAACAGCGACTGATCACCTGAGTACACTCAACACAGCAGGCACTGCCGGGACACACGAAGTAAAACCCCTTACCTTAATGAACTTGCACCTTTTGATGGAACAAACCCCTAACTCTTATCAAGTGAAAGCAACATGGGGAAACAGCATCCTGACTCCTAGGCAGTTCCTAAATCTTCCATAGTAATGGGCCCCAAACCTGCACAAAGAATGCAGGAGGTTCTCAAGCTGCACATGTTCCAGGCCCAGCCCCTAAAGGTCTCATTTAGAAGGTCTCAGGAAGACCCATGCTGTGCTTTCCAAAGCTCCACAAAAGTACCTGGTACGAAGAATGGGTTAAGAACACTGCCCTAGAAGTTTTCATTTTCTATGGCATGGCCTTCATACTGTTTGTTAGTGAAGCATAGCACCTAGACGACAAAAGGACACACATCATTTCTTAAACACAATGGGCCTGCACTTGGTTTCCCTTTCTTTTCCTCTTTGTTCTACCTCTTCCTTCCTTTCCTACTGGCATGTCCAGGATTACAAATGCTGGCCCTTTCACACTCTAACAAATACTAGATGTAACTCAACAGATGTCATGAAAAGTAAAGCAAATAAAAATTTGTAGCTTCCTGCTACAGGTTAAAATGTAAAGTAATGAGGCAAATCTGATGCAATTTTTCACATAAATTTCCCCTAAAACATCTAAAACTCAGACCAAGAAGAGCAGAAAGACTATCAGAAGATCTGGTGTCTTGGGTAAGGAGGATCCCCCGTAAGGCCCTGGTGCTAGCAGATGGTCAAGGAAGTCTACACTGGCTGCTCTGCTCATCTTTCTAGTCATGTATGCCAGGACTCAAGGGTTTACTGTCTTCTCTAACATCTTGCTCGACCCACCAGTCAGCAACTCATCAAAACAGATCCCTCTAAATCAGGTAATACAGGCTAATAAAAATAAAACCTAACACTTATTGAGCATGTATAGTGTGCACATTGCATCCTACATCCTTTACGGATACAACTGCTTCAGTCCTCCAGCCACCCAAGGAGAAAGGTAGGGGACTTTTCCCACCTCATGAGAGAGGACACTGAATTGAATGACTTGTCCCAGGTTACAGAGCTGGCAGGTGGCAGCACTGGGCTCCAGCCCACTCTGAAACACTAAGGCTCTGATTAAGTTTGTGGGGTCATTTTCCAGCACAGCCCACAAATAATTCAAATAAGTTGCTGGGCTATCTAGGAAAGTCATTTCATTTTAACTAAATCTCTTAAGTGTTGCTTCCTTGCAAAAATACAAGTCCTTCAGTGGCTGACCTTGGAAAACAGCTCAACAGGTGCTGCGACAGCCTTCTGTTCTTTCAAGTACCACTCCCAAGACCATGCTCCCTGCGCAGCCGCTGAAGGGACTGGAAGAGAAAACACAATGACTTTTCTCAAAACAATTAGTGACAGGAAAATAATAAAACTTACTTGACAATAAATTCAAGAAGCAGGCTGATTAGTTAAACTGGTAATTGAAAGACCCAGCAATTAAGAAGAGTCTTCTCTCTCACTTCCTGTGAACATTTAGTAAAATCGCCTAACCACTCCATGTTCAGCTTTTCCTATTTCAGAAGAGGCTAATGAATATGTCTGACTCTCAAGTCAATGCCTAGTGAACTCTCAAATTAGGCACCATCTTGCTCCTCTCAAAGAGGAGGAACAGGCACAGGCTTTCTGGAAAGTGATTTAGTTAAGTTTACAGTGAATCATCTAAAATGTTTTATAATCTTCCACTTTCATACTTCTTTTGTTGTGAATGTCAATTGACACAACCTGTGGAAAGGTAATGTGGCATTATTTGTCAAAGCTTAAAAATTGTTCCTGGCTGGGCACGGTGGCTCACACCTATAATCCCAGCACTTTGGGAGGCTGAGGCGGATGGATAATGAAGTCAGGAGGTCGAGACCAGCCTGGCCAACATGGTGAAATCCCCTCTCTACTAAAAATTAAAAAAATTAGCTGGACATGGTGGTGGGCACCTGTAATCCCAGCTACTCAGGAGGCTGACGGAAGATAAATGCTTGAACCCAAGAGGCGAAGGTTGCAGTGAGCTGAGATCATACCACTACACTCCAGCCTGGGCAAAGGAGTGAGACTCTGCCTTGGGAAAAAAAAATCGTTCCGGTAAGTTGAACCAGCAATTCTCCTGGGAATTTGTCTTAATGCAATCACAGTAGATGCGCCCAAGGGTCAAAACACAAGAATTTTGTTTCCTAAAATCCCAAGTCAAATGAAACACTGGAAACAAAGTAAAGGTCGACAAAGGAGGAGGTAATTAAACGCATTACATGGACATGTCCTTTCAAAACCAGACTGTCTAAAGGCAGAGAAGGACTACATAATGTTACACTACTAAGTAGGAAAAAGAAGCAGTTAAGAAAACAAATTGATCATTTTTGGTAAATGTGTAATGGATTAAATAAAACTAAACCTAAAATATAAATCAAAAACGTTTAAATCAAGTCATCTTAGATGCCAGAATTATAAATAATTCCTTCCCAATTTTCTTTGTGCTTTGTTTTCCAAATTTTCTAAATGAATAGCTAATCTCTGTAATTCAACAAAATTATCATTTTTGAATTTAAAAATTCTGACAAAAAAGATTAATGTTGTCTTAGGTTTACATTCTACTCCCCAGTAATTCCTTCTCTAGGATTACATACTAACAAATTAGTCAAAGCACTAATAAAAATTGACGGTAAAAATGTGCATCACAAAATAACAGCAAAAATGCAAAGTAGTATTAATATGAGAAGGAGGTTAAATAAACTATTGTCCATATATACCTATATGATTCTGAGGTTATCAAAAACTATACTTTTATGTTTTACATATTTAATAGAATATTTTGAGAATTATCTGGGTTAATTTAAAAACTAAGGACACAACCAGTGTCTATTTAGATCTTATCTGCTGTTTTGTGTCCTTACTTATGCTAAGTGAAATAAGTTAGGCACAGAAAGATAAATACTGCACAGTCTGATAGACATGCAATCCAAAAAGTCAAACTCATCAAAGCCGTGCTTAGAAAGGTAGTTACCAGAGGCTGGACGAGTAAGGAATTGGGAATGGGGAGGTGTTGCCCAAAGGATACAACCTTCCAGTTAGGCAGCAGGTGTAAGCTTTAGTGATATGTTGGACAGCCTGTTGATTATAGTTAATAATGTTATATACTTCAAAACTGCTAAAAAGAATTGATTTTAAATATTCTCAAGACAAAAAATGTAAGTATGTGAGGTTATAGATATGTTAATTAGCTTGATGTAATCATTCCACAAACATATATCAAAACATCACACTGTACCCCATGAATATATACAATTATTGTCAATTAAAAATAAAACAACATACATACATATATATTATACAAATTAGTCCATATATTAAGACATCCATTTATTCACATATTTATACAGCGCATTTTATGTGTTAGGCAATAGGCATATGTGTGTCCACAAAACGAAACACATTCATGTAGAAAAGCAATCAGAAAGAAACAGCAGAATATCAACAGTGGCTACACGTGGATGGCAAGATTGATGTAAATATGCTTTCCTTATTTAACACAATCTACATTTTAAAAATTATTTACAAGTATTATTACTTAGCCATAACACACACACACACATATCCTTGGAGAATGCTCATCAGAAAGTGCTAACTGAGTCTTAATTTTAGCATCTATCTTGCTGTGAATGTTCCAGAAGGAGATGCAGATGGTAAAGGGTCAGCGATGCTTCAGCACCGGGGATGACAGGAAGTAAGATGTACCTCTCACTCAAACATTTGAAACCTCTCGAGACAATACAACGTGACTGAATAACAAAAACAAAATCCATCAAGTTGTGCTGGAATAATTCATGTAAACTTTTAGTCATTTCAAAATTTCTAGCCAGGTGCAGTGGCTCACACTTGTAACCCCAGCACTTTGGGAGGCTGAGGAGGGTAAATCACCTGAGGTCAGGAGTTCGAGACCACCCTGGCCAATGTGGTGAAACCCCATCTCTACTAAAAATACAAAATTAGCCAGGTATAGTGGTACATGCCTGTAATCCCAGCTAGTTGGGAGGCTGAGACAGGAGAATTGCTTGAATCTGGGAGGCAGAGGTTGCAGTGAGCCAAGATTCTGCCATTGCACTCTAGCCTGGGCAACAAGAGCAAAACTCCATCTCAGAAAAATAATAATAATAATAATAATAATTTCTGAGCCCCTGTTAATGTGACAAGTGTGCATGAACATGTTATGTGGAAATTTTATTCAGTTCCACTGAAATGAATAAAATCTGTTGTCTAGTAGATGAAAAATAAACCATATACATTTCATTTCTTTTGCTATCCAGATATGTCATTAACAACAAAGAGAAGTAATTTAAAGTCAGCTAATAAAGAAAAACTTCATATCAATTTATAGCTAAAAATTAGGCTCAAAAAAGCATGGACATTAATATTCACTGTCACAACACTAACATTATTGCTAAATGCACTTACTTAATATCATACATATTAATGTATGATAATTTGGGGGGGGCAGGATGCCGAGTCTCACTCTGTTGCCCAGGCTGGAGTGCAATGGCATGATCTCAGCTCCCTGCAACCTCTGCCTCCCAGGTTCAAGCAATGCTCCCGCCTCAGCCTCCCAGGTAGCTGGGATTACAGGGACACGCCACCACACCGGGCTAATTTTTGTATATTTAGGAGAGACAGGGTTTTATCATGCGGGCCAGACTGGTCTTGAACTCTTGACCTCAGGAGATCCACCCACCTTGGCCTCCCAAAGTGCTGGGATTATAGGCGTGAGCCACTGCACCCTGCCTGAGAATTTTTTAAAGCATTTTCATCATCAAATAAGACACCAGAATTATCATTAGCGGATTTTCTTGTATTGTTTGGAAATATTGAGACATCATGGTGTGATTTCCATCAAGGAGGTCACAGTCCATTGGCCCATTAGAACACCTAAAGGTTTGCACTGTTTCTGCCACATGAGATGTTTTATTCTACCAGAGAGAGAAAGCAGAAACCTGACAAACCCTGAGGATGCTCCAGGAAGACTATTCAACATCCCAATTTCCACACAAGTATTCTGCTACATTACAATTATGTGCCTTACAAAAAACATTACAGCAGTGTTGGCTCTAAAACAAATATAGATATCTGATTTTCTACAACAGCTGGGTTCTTTAAAAGATTGCATGTAATTTTGCAATTTAATCATATTTCCAATTGTCGCACATTATCATTTCACCAAAAGTAAACTATATCTAAGACTTCCTTTTATGATCACATAAGTACCAACGAACCTTTTAAAATTGATCAAAAATAAGAATACATAATATTAAACAATAAAAACTTTCACTGAATTACATCTTTTGGTGAAGCAAGAGGATTACTCAGTAATATGGTGCCTTTAAGTGAGATGAGGGAATACCAAGTTTGCTTGCACCTCGGAGCCTGTGGACAGATCCTCCCTGGTCACTGAATTATAAAGGAATTCTCTCACCCGGGTTTCTCACCATGTTGTTTCATTATTCACAGGAAGTAGGTTAGCTGAAATTAGCCAGTTTGCTTACTTGGAAGTAGAATATAAACTTCTACAAAGGAGGGTAAACCATCTTGGTATGTTCATCATTTGTTTCTCTGGAGCTACAATCATGTCTGACCATAAATATTTGTTTAATAAATTAAAGGAAAGGAAGGCAGGCAGAATAGCACCTTGGGCCTTAAATATGAATTCAAAGATACATATTTTGAAGAATTCATTTCTCAGTTTCCTGAAGAGAAGGAACCAATTATGAGACAGCACTGCTTCAGGCACTAAATTTAATTTTTATGCAGTTTTCTCAGACATACTACAGATATGGCACTCATTTATGGAATATTAGATATTTGTGCAGCTTCATAAACCCTAAATTCCATTTCTTCTCAGTATATTGATTGGCTATAGCAAAATGTTCCAATTATTACCCTTCTGCCAAACATTATATAATAAACAAAATACATTTGATTAAATATTACCTGTCACTTAATATATATCTATTATATACGAGGTACTGATTGGGGTGTGTGTGTGTGTGTGTGCACGCGCGCGCACATATGTGTGAATGCATACATTTTTACTTGTTACTTACAATACTGAATATTAGATTAACAACCCTATTTTATTGTTCTGAGGCTTACGGAGGTCACACAGTTCACACAGCTGGAAAAGTCCGTATGTAAACAAAATCCCTAGTTCCGGCAACCCCCACTATCCACTACTGACTCACTATAGCACGCACAGTCAAAATGGAACAGAAATGCCTATTTAAATAGTAACTTTTAAGCTTAAAATCACCATAAAATTAAGTCTGCAGGAAAATGAAAAAGGTTACTCATTGATGGTGGCTTTGTAAATTTGATTAAAACTTTTGAAAATCATGTTGATAATATTTATAGCCCAAAATTAAGGAGAATTCACTGATCTATTCATCCCAACTTTAATATTTTATTCTAAAAATGGAAAAGGAATAAATGCAGCGTTTACAACAGTACGAAGTTAGGAAAATATCTATCCAACAACGGAAGTAAATAAATTATGGTTATGATCACATACTACTTTTTAAATATTAATTAAGCCCAGTTTATACGTATATTATCATTAGAACCGCACATGTTTATATACAAATAAAAATCATAAGAAAAAAATGAAGACCATTTGTTAAGGTGTTGAGATTTGTGAAGCAAAGCTAGACAAAGCCTGAAAGAGTTGGCCATAAGAACATCCAGTCCTAGGAAACTGCACAATACTTATCAGTGATCCTTTTGGGCTGGGTATGGTGGCTCACACCTGTAATCCCAACACTTTGGGAGGTGAGCCGGGTGGATCACAAAGTCTGGGGTTCGAGACCAAACAGGCCAACATGGTGAAACCCAGTCTCTATTAAAAATACAAAAATTAGGCAGGCACGCCTATAGTCCCTGCTACTTGGGAGGCTGAGGCAGGAGAATGGCCTGAACCTGGGAGGTGAAGATTGCAGTGAGCCACTATCGCGCCACTGCACTCCAGCCTGGGTGACAGAGCGAGAGCTGTCTCAAAAAAAAAAAAAAAAAAAAAAAATCCCAATTCCATTAGTCATAAGCACAACCCTTCACGGTGATATTTCCATTTCATTTCAACAGTTATGCTGCATGAGACTCCGTCAGGAAATGCCTTTGAATATTTGACAAACAACTGTCAGTGGCAATCAACCACACCGTTATAAATAATGCCTTCTTTTGTAGTACCAACTGGAAATGATACAGTCTTCCTAATCTTAACAACTGATCACTGCTGAACAATACCCCGCTGAGGTCACACGTGCAGACTCACATTTCAGTACCTCTGCCAGACCACTGTGGTGGGAACTTTTCCATGCTCTCCCTGCATTTTTCACGTGCACTGTCAGGCTGTTTTTCATTTCAGCACCACCAAATTTTAAACGCCTTTAGTGCTCATCTCCCCAGACAAAGCAGGTACTGACAGAACCCAGCTTCTCCCCCACACCGCCTTTACTCGAGTCACAGAGACGGGCATGTAGACAGATAAACATCACCCATAACCTGACATATGGTGGGATTCAGCGTTTTGATGAATAAACAAGCAGACACAAGTGCTAATAGGCACTAGTTAAGAAACCCAAACGATGTGTCTGGAAACAAAATCAAGGAGGATTTACTCTGAACACAGAAAGCTTCCCAGAGGACAACTTTCTTTGAGACGAAGAGAAATTCCGCACGCAATCCAGGGAGAAGCAGCCCTGGGCAAAGCCCATTCCATGGGCAAAGCCAGGAAACTGGAAAGAAAGAGCTGCCTTTGCAAATGCCAGAGGCTGGGAAGGGTTACGCATAAAGCTTGCAGGGATCCACTTAGCAGAAGGCTACACTGCCCGGGCTGGAGGGGCAAACATAAGATCATGCAGGTTCCTCAAAGCCGGCCTCACAGGTTTGGTCTTCATGCATGTGGTTTAGAGAACTACTGGAGACTTCCGAGTGGTGGATGGTATCATCAGAACTTCTTTTATGAATCAGCACTAGGTAAGGATGAAATGGATGGAGAGACAGGCAATGGAGACTGAGAATGGTAACACAATGGTCCAAACAAGCAACAGTGTGGGTATGCCCTAAGCAAAAGGGGGCATGCGGTGCCCTCCGTGGTTACCCAGAGGGGGCGTGAGGGGAATGGGGGGGCATGAGGGGAACGGCGAAATGAATGTCAAAGGGTCCAAAGTCTCTGTTAGACCACAGCAATGGTTTCCAGTTGTTTAGGTGGTTTTATTTTTTTTTAGTTCTATTGCACACCATGGTGACTATAGTTAATGGAGTGTATTGTACATTTCAAAACTGTTAAGACAGTAAATTTCAAATGTTCTCTCTGCAAAAAAATGTTAAGTATTTGAGGTGATGGCCAGTTAACTAGTTTTATTTAATTATTCCACATTGCATTTATAAATTATAGTACAACTTTGTACACACTAAATTTATACAATTTATAAATTGTCGATTTACAATAAAAAAGTAGAAAGGAAATTGAAAGAAAATGCAGAAATACAATCAACAGGCACAGGGTGAGGCGGAAAAGGGAGAAGGCAAAATAATCCCAAAGCTGCCGGATACCAGAAAAGGCTGAGCAGGTGGAGGGACGAGTGCAGAATGCGGAGGAAACTCGGAGTTATTTTCCGAGATGTTAAACTTTTGCTATTTGGAATAATCTATGGTAAGTATATATAATAATCTATTAAAACCACACATTCAACAAAAGACAATGCAAAGCTTTTCATAAAGACGCAGCCACGGGGATGACACAGAGGAAGAACAGCCGAGGTCAGGGGAGGAGCTTCCTCAGATGTGAGTGAGGTCTGGGAGGTGTATGAGGAAGGCAGTGTTGGAAGGAGACTTCCAGAAGACAGAGACCTGGAGGCTCCGGGGAAAGGGTTTTCTAGGAGCAGGGAGATCCGCACCATCAAAGGCTCTGCTCGTCCACATAAGATGCAGATGGGAGAAGCTGCTGGATCTGACAGCCAGGGTATCACTGGGACCACAGGGGCAGAGGTTTCAGCAGAGGGATGAGATCAAAAGTCAGACTTCAGAGGTCAAAACATGAAAGGAACAACTGCAGAGGTTTGCAAATGAACTGGGAGGCAGGTGACAAAAGCGCTTCAGGGGAAAGAAGAGAAAGGAAGTCTTTGTTGATTGTTGTTGTTAAGCATATCAGAAGGCAGGGCTTCTCAGTTCTTCCATTGAGGGAAATGCCCCAGGAGAGAGAGAAAAAGGAGGCTCTCAGAAGAGAGGGATAGTAGACCAGGGAGAGGTAGAAGAGACTGGTGGCTTTAGGAACGCAGGACGCGGGAGGACCCTAAGATAAAAAGGCGGGTGGTGAATGAGATTAAAAGCAGAGGTGTTTTAGGCTGCTAGGGAAGGAGATGGGAAGGCACCCCCCAAATACCCTCACCTCCTTCGTGACGTAGAATGGCATCTGTTAAGAGTAAAGGTCACAGCGGTGCCTTCAGGAGCATGAGGAAAGGAAGAGTTAGGAAAATTCGGCTAGGACTGAATATAAGAAATATAGAGCAGTCCTGACACTCCCACTCCATTAAACTGGTGGTTCTGCAGCGGAGGCGACTGGCACCAAGGACTTTCTCCAGCAGCTCCTGGCAGTCGGAAGTGGGAGAAGATGGTTACGTTTGTGGACAGCTGGGGGCTGAGGAGGAGATGGCCAAGTGACTGAAAGGCTCTAAAACCATGAGAGTGTGAGATCATATGCCTGAAGGGCCCCAACTGGCCGGGGAGGCGAAGGAAGTCAGAAGACAACCAACAAAGTACAAGAAAGAATGGAAAAGCTAAAATACACAACACGATTTTCTAAGAAGATGCCACAGAATTGAAGGAGAGGGAAGAGCTGGGAGGCATGAGGGTGTGATCAAGAAGAGGATTTCAGAGTTCCAGATCTGGTGACTCAACAGTTTATACATCCAATGCAAAGTGTGGCCATCCCTGGAAACTTGTTAAAAATGCAAATGTGGGGCCACATCTCAAATTTAATGAATGAGAAACTGTGGTTGGGAATGGCAATCCACTCAAACAATCCTTCCAAATGATTATAATGCATGCTAAAGTTTGAGAACCATTGTTCTCAACATCAAGAAACCTGCAAAGTAGAGGAACAACTAATTCTGAAGGAGCTCATCAAAGGTTTCCCAAACCATGTTACATGCCTTAAGGATTAAGGCTCTCAAAGTGTGGGACCCAAGCCAGCAGCATCAGTGTCACCCAGAAAATTGTTAGAAATACAAATTTGGGAGCATCAGTGAAAATGTGGGCCTATGCTGAATCAAAAACTCTGGGAGTGGGGCCCAGCAATCTGTTTCAGCAAGCCCTCCAGGTGATTCTGATGCAGCTATCCTGAAGAATGATTGCTCCCTATGAGGGCCAGGTTCCTGTTGCAGGTGGCCTTACAGACAGGACAGCCTCAGAATTCTGACTACAGACCCTGTTCCTGAATTTCCATGAGTCTCCATACTCCCCCAGCATGTATTTTTGCACTACAGCCCATTACTTGAGCAAGCTTGAGCAATCTCTCTTTCTTGCAAAAGAAAGAATCTGATTAAACACCATGCTTAGAATTTCAGCCTTCATTCTATATTTACTATGAAGCCAGTGAATGCTTTTTAAGCAAAGAAATGTCACAATAAGTTTTGGACTTGTTTCTCCTCTGCCCTGCCTATTGCTTTTGTGGCTGTTTTAATTTTTGTAAAAAAAATACTGCTGATGGCAGTTTTAGGAATGCTAGCATAGAATAAGAAAGGGAGACTGATCATAGAAATATCAGGAAGGAGACCATAACGCACACAGGCATGATATGATGAGGTCTTGATTTGAGATAGCTGCTGTGAGAATTGAGAGGAGCGGAAAGAATGCAGAGAGCCATCTGAATGAGATGTGACAGAACTGGACAATCAGTGATATGAGAAAGAGGACTCTGATATTTCTAGCTTAGGAGACTGAATTTATGATGTGTCTGCCACTTAGCAAGACAAAACTAGAGGAGTGGGCTTAGTACCTTTTCAGAGATGCTGAATCTTTGAAATCCAAAAGGAATCTAACGGAGGTTCAGAATGAACGCTTTGGAGACATTGCAGGAGAAAGTTCAAGGCTAGAGCCATGGATTGAGTGACTATCAGTATGCAGGGCACTAAAGCAGAGGAAATTCCCAGGGAGTGTGTACAGAGCATGGGGAGGGTAGGGCCAAGAAGAGGAGCCTAGTGACCTGCAGCGTTTAAGATGTGGGTGGAGGAAAAACAACCATAAAGAAGAGTGAGAAGGGGCAGCCAGAGAAACGGAAGGAATGCAGGTGAAAATGCTTTCAGGTGGAGAATTTCACTGTCAAATTGAATTTAAAAAGTAAAGCAACATGAGGACTGAACCAAGACCACTGAATTCAGTTAACTGGAAAGATGTAAGTGGCATTTACCTGCTGCTGGGTACAGAGGTTGACTGAAGATGCAGGAAAAAGCAGGGATGTGAGGCTGGAGAGAGAGGTGAGATCAGGGGCAAGTAGGGGGATTTGCCTCGGGATCGTTTCCACTGAGAAAGCAGGGAATGTGTGCTGGTGCAGGCAGGCCTGGAGGTGAGCAGGAGAAAACTGGAGGACAGTGTGTGACGAGAACGAGGCTCAGAGTGTGCATGTGGAAACGTGTACTACAATGCTACCTTCACATGTGGCAAAGTAATTCATGACATTGCATTAATGGGAAATCATCAATGTTTTCTAGTCCTACTCAGTCATGAGATTGCATCAGTAGGGAAATCATCAATGTTTTATTCAGGTATGACCAGACAAAGGGAGAAAAATATGAGCTAGGCACTCATTGGTTCAACCAACACTTATTAAGTACTGTGAAAGGAAAAGAAATCTCAGGACCCCAACATCACTAAGCCAAAGGCACATGTCAAGCTGGGTACTGCTTCCGGCAAACCTGCCTCCCATTCTGTTCCTAAATAAGATAGCTGCAAAGATTAAAAGCTTCATACCTCCTTCACAATTTGTCCACAAACAAATCCCTTGTGGACAAAGGACAGACAGAACTCAAAGTCATCCCTGTGCTCACTAAGATAAATCAAATTAATATTCGATTGCTTCCTTTGGAAAGGCTAATTAGAAACTCAAAGAAATGCAACCATTTGTCTCTTATCTACCTATGACCTGGGAGCTCCCTGCCAGCTTCGGGCTGTCCTGCCCTTCCGGATCAAACCAATGTACATCTTACATATATTGATTGATGTCTCATGTCTCCCTAAAATGTATAAAAAGAAACTGCCTGGACCACTTAGGGCCCATGTCATCAGGACCTCCTGAGGGCACATCCTTAACCTTAGCAAAATAATTTTTTAAATTGATTGAGACCTGTTTTCGATACCTTTTGGCTTACAGTATCTTCTATGAGACACATTCTGTGTTAGGTGATAATTATTCAAATAAGGATAAGATAGGTATTGCCCTTAAAGAGCTTGCAGCTTAGTGGAGGAACTAGATAACTATCATACAATAAGGAAAATCCAATTGCAAACATATGAGCTAAGGGCTAAGAATACCGTGAACATAGTAATCCACATTGTCATGAGTAGTAATCCACACTCTTCATCCAGTCCTGATTTTTCATTCAACAAATATTAATTGAATGCTTACTATGTCCTCAGAGCTTATAATCCAGCACAAAACAAAGCATTTTAAAAAAAGAAAAAAAAAAGTCTGAGTGCAATAGCTCACACCTGTAATCCCAGCACTTTGGGAGGCCGAAGCACATCACCTGAGGTCAGGAGTTCAAGACCAGCCTGGTCAATGTGGTGAAACCCCACCTCTCCTAAAAATACAAAAATTAGCTGGGTGTGGTGGCACATGCCTGTAATCCCAGCTACTTAAGAGGCTGAGGCAGGAGAATCACTGGAACCCAGGAGGCAAAGGTTGCAGTAAGCCGAGATTGTGCCATTGTACTCCAGCCTGGGCAACAGGAATGAAACTCCATCTCAAAACAAAACAAAACAAAACAAAAACCCTGCCTGTATCCTTCATAAATTCTAGTGGATGAAGACAGACAATAAACAAGACAAATAAGTAAAATACATGGCATGTCAGACAACAGTAAGTATAAAGGAGAAAAATAAAGACAGAGAAAAGAAATAGCAGTAGGGGCTCTGTAAATTTCAGATGTAGCGACTTATGAGAAACAAGGAAGACAAGAAAAGAACGGAATTGCATCTTTAAAGCACTGAAAGCCATAAAACTGTCAAGTAAGAATTATATAGCCAATGAAAATACCCTTCAAAAATGAGAGTAAAATAACAAAATTTTCAGATTAAATAAAAACTGATTTTATATGTCTATAATTTCATTTCTAGAGTACAAGTTTCCATTCTTGATTGAGTTCTTCCTTACCCTAAAGTGTTTGTCTCCTAAACATATTCTTGTAAAACCTTTTCTAAGTCTTTAATCTATTTGAAATTTATTTTTATATAGACAAAGGCCACTAGGGCAAGCATAACCAATTAAATAAAAAATCTATGCTTTGTCCTCCTGAACTGATTTACCGTCTTTCTCATATATTACATGCTTACATATCTCCTTCTGGTTTCCCTATCCCAGTAGATTTTTGTTTCCATTATCATACCACCAGAATGTTGGGGATTTAGGCATAAAAACATTTTATTCTATTGAAATTAAAACCAGTTGAGATCCTATTTTAGAAGTGAAATAAATATTAATGTGGTGAGAGCTAACATTTTTGTGGTATAGCTTTCTATTTGTTCAGAGAGTAATTTCTATCCTTCAGTAGGATTTTCCAGTTTTCTTCAGATAAGGCCCTTCCCATTTCTTATTCAATATACTGTAAATGTTTTATATTGTATTGCTACTATGAATGGAATATTTTCCCTTTTTAATTTCTAAGTGCTGAATGTTGAAATACAGAAAAGGTAATAATAAGTTTTTGTATTTATACTATATCTAACCACCTCAACATTCTTGTATTAATTCCAATAATTTATCATTAGATTCTCCTGGGTTTTCTAGATATAAAATCTTATCATGTGTAAATATGTGTCTTATCATCTGTAAGTATGCAGCTTAGTGGAGGAACCATATATATGTGTTTATATATACATGTATACGTATATACAAATACATATATGTATATATAAGCACATATATATGTATTTTTTAATCTCTTCTTTCCAAAGTTTGTAGTACTCATTTAATTTTGTTGCTTATTTCATTTGCTAAAAATTCCAAGACAATAATGAATATTAATGATGATAGTGGGTATCCCCAGCTGTTTCCTGAACTGAATTGAAGGGTTTGAATGTTTGACTATATATTTGCTATTATATTTTGGTAAATAATTCTTATAATATTCAATCTTATTTTTACATAAGTTGTTTTGCAAGGAATGGAAGTTAAAATTTTATCAAAAGCCATTTTAGTATCTAGAGATCATTACATGGCTAGTCACGTAGTTTAATTTGTGGTTGTATAAATTATGTTGGCAGATTTTATAATATTGAACCTGGTTTTATCACTGAATTTTACATTACTCATCATTATACCTCCTTAGTAATATACTAGAATATCATTTGTCTAATACATTGCTGGATTATATTAGCCAATATCTATCTAGAATTTCATATTTGTATTTATATGTGATATGCATCTGTAGTCTAGTTTTGGTTTTTGTACTATCTTCGTCAGGTTTCATTTATTGGCTTCACAAAGAAACTTTCACCTTTTTCTGTGACCTGGAAGAGTTTGACTGTCATTGGAATTATCTGTTCTTTTAAAGATAAAGATCAGTGCTGCTGTGACCCCTCTGGACTTCACTTATCAATATCTTCTATTGGTCTACTCCAACGTTCAGCCTTTCCTTGAGTCCCCTGTGATAATCTTTAGTTTGCTAGGAAATCACCTGGTTCTTCCAGGTGTTCAAATGAATTTCTATAGAAACATATGTATTACTCTTTCTCACTTTTACTTTAAACAAAAACTTCTTCCACGTCTTTGGTTTTCTCTTTCTTATTTAGTAATTAATCTTAAGATCTTATGGAACATACTGGCTTCTGGTTGGCAAGAATGGGCAAATGGTAACAGCATTAAAATTGACCAGGAACATAGAGAAAAAATTGGGGGCAGAGGCAGTGATTTGATATGGGTAAAGGATAGCCAGGTGGAATTCACTTTCAGCATAGAGTTGAGACATAAATCTGCAGCTAGGTAGCATAACCAGAGTAGTGTCAAGATGATAACAAAAGTCACCCAGAGAAAAAGTGCAAAATGGGAAGAAAATCATAGCTGAAACACAAAGGAATCCCAACATGTAAATGGAAGTCAGAGAGTGAAGAATGGATAAAACAAAAAGCCAGAACAGATTGACATATCAGTACAAGGAAAGAACAAGAGAAGAGTGAGCAGAAGAGGAGGGAGAAGAGGAGGGGAAGGAGAACAAGAGGAAATAGTCAACACCTCACTTGAAAGGTCAACTCAGATGGGTGAATGTGGACACAGGGATAAAGACAAGAAGAAACTGCCAAACAGATGGAGGCTCACTTTAACAACAGGACCGAATGCTGATTAGAATTCCTGAGTGGGTCCAGTCCTGTCACTAGAGAGGAATCAAGAACTAAGGAATCTCAGGTTTCTTACTGGGGTATTCATGTGATAGTGAAGCCTGTGGTAAAGAGCACATCTGTGTGCAGATTTCCCACTGTTAACTGATTTCTACCTTGCCATGTAGTAGATGTGGGGAAGGAAGGTCTATTAATATAATTTGCATCACTGAGACTCCATAAAATATACTCTATATATCTAGGAGGTTAATATTAAGATAATCCCTCATGAATACCACCCTGTAAGTCACCAAATTAACAACCACCTATATGAGATGGCAATATTCACTTCGTAAAGTGATTAACTACATATTTCCCTTGACTTTCTTCCTCTATGTATCCTAGAGACATCTAATGTAATAGATTAAATATAATATAGCTCCAGTTATTACTGCTACTTTCATTAATTTAATTCTATGAGTCAGAATTTAGATTTTCCACTATTCAAGTCATTCCCTGGTGGGCTTCAATTAATGGACATTCTTAAAATTTTATTCAAGATTATTTTTCCTCTTGACACTAAAAATGTTTCAAATAAATTCTTTTCAAAATCATATCTCAACTCCACAGCTTGCTAACCTTTAGAAACACTAGTCATTCCCAGTGAATGTACATTCAAAATCTGTGAAGGAATACTGCATTTCAGTTCACTAGCAGATCATTTAGGGTAAAAGGAAGGTATTTTTATTAGTTGAAAGCTAAATTAGCACTGTCTAAAAGAAAATTTTAATGTAAAAACATTGAAAACAATTTCATAAAATAAAATTCCTGGACAGTGCATTCGAAGCAGCCAGTGAAGAGTTCTATTAGTTCACAGGGGCATTTTCCCCACTGAGCTTTTCATGACTCTTCTGGAATGAGAGTCCCTTAGTCCTGACTTGAATTACAAGGTTGTGTCAATGTAACAAGAAAGTGAAATCGCTGATAGACCTAATGACTAAAACCCCTAAACTATGTGGTAAAGGAGTGCCATAGTAGCACTGTTCCCTTAGCAACAGATACAAGATAATTCCCATTTCCTTCAAGGAAACCTAAAGTGATTCTTCCGTAGCTTAAAATGTGTGATAGGTAGGATAATGGCCTTCCAAAGATGTCCACATCCTTATCCTTAGAAACAGTGAATGCATTATCTTACATGGCAAAATAATTTTGCAGAGGTGGTTAAGCTAAGGTCCTTGAGATGGAGAGAGTGTCTTGGATTATCCCACTGGCCCAAACGTAATCACAGGAGTCCTAAGTGGAAGAGCTTTCCCAGCTGTGACCAGAGGAAAAAGTGACTATAACAGGAGCACAAGACAGATGCAACCTTGCTAGTTTTGAAGACGGAGGAAGGGGCCATGAGCCAAGGAATGCAGAAGCTGAAAAAGGCAAGAAACAGATCCTTCCCTTGAGCCTTCAGAAGAAAAGCCGTCCTGCTCACACCTTGACATCGGCCCAGTGAGACCCATATCACGCTTCTAACCTACAGAACTGTAGGATAATAATACTGCTACTGTTTGAGCCACTATGTCTGTATTGATAGCAAGAAGAGGAAACTAACAGAATGTATATCAGGAATAATAAGTGTTGATATTTAGTAAACTGTTCGAATTCTTCACCAAAAATTTTCTAAATGCTCAATAACTGGGAAAATTGACAAAATAGTCATATTTAATTTGTCTGGAAAAATAAGAAGGAATTCATAAATAATAAATTAGTTTAACACAATAGTTATCACATGGTAGGTACTGTATTCTCTGATTTGAACTGAGGTTCACTGTATGAAATACAAAACAAAGCATCCATAGCTAACATTTTCCTCTCTTTGAGCTGATGTTCAGGGAAATAATTAATGATGGTACATATAGACAGTACCAAACAAGCCTTCACTACCCTATCATTTTTGTACATAAGGCTTATGATGTTAACTCCCCAAAATAGTTTTATATATAGTTATAAAGTATCAGGGCTGAAATGTATTTAACAAATCAGGTAACCATTTTAAAGACAAAAAGGATGATTTCCCCCCAAGGCTTAGTTGTGGCAGTATTGTCTTATTTCATGTACCAATTACCTTAATAAGCCATAAATGTGCCACTGATTTGAATAACTGGTTTCAATCTCAAGCATCCTGCCTGTTTTAAAAATCATCAATAAAATACAATTTCCTGGTCAAATTAAATCCTGAACTACTTAATTAAGATTTGCTATTATAAAAAATTAATTATGACAACAACTAGCTGAGAAAAATTACAAATATTTTCTCCTAAAATCCTAAGCACAATGAAGACAACTACCGGTAAATAGAAATGCAAGGAAAATAGCAAACCACAGTAACACGTTTATCAACATGTAGCAAAATTAAAATAATAGTATCATAAACTTTTAAAACCTGGGTTTAGATAACTTGATGCTTATTTGGGAAAAAAATATGTTTCGACTTGAAAATCCATTATCACCAAAACAGATTCATTCTGGGTTATCTGTTACCAACACAGAGACATCTCTCCGCAAGAGACACTATCACATTCCTGCTGAAAGCTTCAAAGTCCTTTTATTAACGATGGAACAGCGTCCAACCAGCTGAGCACAGCAAACCAAGTGCTTCTCCACGAGCCCAAACCAACTTTCAGCCTCATCAACTGTTCTCTCTAGTTACTAATTAAATCAATACTCATGGAGGACCTATTGTGTGCCAGGTTCTATGGGCAGAAAAGGAAACAAAATTGGACATGACACTTCCCTCACAAGCTTTAAAATCTACTGGAGAGAAATCAGATAATCTGAAATTTAATTCCAGACTATACTAAGTAAGTGCTTTCACAGAATACAAGGCCATGAGAGCGCAGAGTAGGAGGCCAACACTTGTCTGAGAAATCAGGAACAGCTTCCTGACAAGGGACATGGAAGCCAGAGCTTTTAGCAATACATGGACCTATAATTAGGCAAAGGAAGGACTTAGAGAGGGGGAGGAGGGACATTTCAGGCAGAAGGGATGACAGATACAAGGGTCCCATGGCAGGACCTCAAATAAGGCCAGCACTGTGGGAGCAGGAGGGAAAAGGGGGCACATTGCAGGAGACAAGGCTCAGGAGACTGGAAAGGGCCAGGTGCTGCAGAGATTAGAGGTCTTAATAAGGATTTTGCCCACATCCTATCCTACAGGCAATGAGAAGCACTGGAAAGGTTTTGAGCAAAGAAAAGGCAGGAGGTGGACAAGATCAGGCTCATGTTCTGAAAAGAACAATGTAGCTGGCATTTTGCACCTGGGTTAGGGAGTAACAAGAGTGGGCCTGGGGAGATCAGCTGTGTAGTCCAAGCAAGGGATGACAGCTTGGACTCCAGTTGGTACAGGGAAGATGAAAATAAGTGGACAGATGAGAAATATTCCAGAAACAGAAGCAACAGCCTCCCTTGTCAGATTGCCCAAAGGAAGCAAAAAAGACGGTGCCCTGAACCTCCAGGCTGCCCCCGGGGTCCTGGCTTGCACTGCTCATGGGCAGCGCATTCACTGAACTTGGGAACAACTGCTCCTTTCCAAGACCCATGGATACAGGCTTTCCTAAATGAGAGTGACTTGAAATCCAGCGTGTAAGAGCCTTTTCATCCCCAAATAATTACACATTTCTCATGCTTTTGGAAAGTTTGAATATTTTGTAATCCTATATATCTCTTAAACCTGTTCAACTTACTAAAGGCCAACCACATGCCTCTGTCATTTTCCCATGCTCTTCACTTTCATCAGGAGAGTCACAAACTATTGGCAAAAATCTATTTTCACTTAAAGTGCTTTTTGAAAAAGTTATTTTCTACACGTAGCTACATCCCAAAGAGACTTCAGGAAAGGCTTGTGAGAAACATATTGTACTGGTTCTGGTTATGTAAGAAAAGAAAAAGCAAATGAGTTTTTAAAGGTTTAAACTTCAACTCTGACTACTCCTCATAGAAAAGTAAGTTCTTTCTTAAGCAGGATAAAAATACTAAAGAAAATGCTTCACCTAATGTTAATTGTCTAAATAGTTTTTAAAACAGTCCTATAGGAACCGCGGAAGCAAAATATGAGCGTCTACACCAAAAAAGAGCCTCAAAGTTATTAAAAACTAATACATAAATTCCCTATTTAAGCTGCTCCAAAAAACACCATTTATTGTGTATCTGCCTAGAGTCAAACACATTACAAACATTTTTTCATTTAATCTTGACAATTTTATGGGGTAAGATATATTATCTATTACTACCATTTCACAAGCAAGAGAATTGAGGCTTAGAGAAGCTAAGTATAATCACTTGTTGGAAGTCACATGGCCAATTAACTGGCAAAACCAAAATTCGAACGACGTCTGTTTAATTCTAAGCACACACACGCTACACTTCCTTTCAAATATAAAAAGAAGCCACGCTTCAGAAGGAATAACTAAAAGTTCCAGTTTCTGAAAGATAACATTTACCCAGGGCTGAAGACAAAATCATGAATACCCAAAGTCTGGGGTATCATTTTCTACGTATCTGGTGGCAGCCAGGCATTGGCATAAACATTAGGGAAGTTTGTGTGTATTACACTACAATGTTTTAATTTTGAGTTAGATTCTGTCTTAGAGAAAAATCTTTATTGTTGTTGTTTGGTGTCATTCAATTATGCATACAAAGTCAGGGGAAAAATAAGATTCCAGTAGTGAACATTCATTTCCAAGTGAATTTTTAAGGAATTAATCTATTCTACAAAGTGAGCAACTATACAAACACAGCTCGATGCTTACATGCTGAAATAACAGCAACCTTACCAAAGCAGCAGAGCCACATCACCAATTCCTATCTCCTTCCTGCTGCGGAGGAGAATCCCACAGGGGATCTCCAGGGGCCCACATATCAGACCCACCTGGCATCCAGCCTCAAAATATGCCCATCACGTGACTGTCCTTCATGGGAAAGTCAACATGACACTAGGGCCAGGAGAAGGAAAGGGCCCACCGCGGAGCCAGGCAAGGCAGAAGGCAGGTACTCAGCTCCCTCACTGGCTCCTGGACCACCCCAGCGCCACCACCTGGAGGGGACACATAGGCAGGCCCCGCACACAGGCTCCTCCCAAGCCCCCATCGCTTTTCTTCCACATCAGTCTCTCCTCCATGTCGTCAGTGCCCTTCTTCATGACAGTATCATATTCCGCCTCATCCTCTCAGCCTTCTCCTTTCCCTTCTCCTTCCCTCCTGAGCAATTCTATGATACCATGCCGAAGCCATTCTGTGCAACAGAGCAAGGTAGGAGAACAGGGGTGGAGGCAGGTAGAGCACCCTTGACCCAAAGCCTGCTGGAGGAGCCCAAACTGGTAGGAGGGCATCTGCACAGGGGCTGCCCTGAGAGGGAAGGTGGAGCCTGGAAGTGGGAGGGAAAACATCCACAAGTGTGGGAGTCGGCACAGGCATCACAGCCTGGCAGGGTGGCCTGGCATAGGCAGGGGCAGGAATGAGCCCTAAACAAGGCGTTGATGGCACCCACATTGAGGCTAACCCAGCAAAGGGAGTTAGTGTCTGGAAGGCACCTAGAGGGTGGCTTCTGTGGGGCAGTCTTGTATGCAGTACAGTGAGAAGGCATCCTGCAGAGGGGTGGCCTCTGCCAGCTCTCAGAGCAAAGGAGAGGATGCTCCATGGGAGGATGGCATCCATGGGGAGGCAGCCGGAGGAGGGAGCCCAAGTGGGATGAGGTGGCCATGGATGCCAGGGAGGGGTTGGTGGCAACAGTGAAAGACGGTGGGGGCACTGAACAAACACGCACCTATACACTAAGGGGAACAGATCCACGTTTCTCACTGTCAAAGACTGGGACTCAAATATCCCAAGAGGGAGAACTGTTAAACAGAATGAATCCTGTGGGATCGGACTGGAACTGGAGGCATCACTGTGAATTCCCATTTCAATATGTGACTTCAATATATAGACATGCACCTATATTAAATAGTGCTATAAAGTGTATGTGTATATACAGATATATAAATGTTTAACTATATGTGAAAATAATCATATAAATTTGGTCATTCTTGTCATTCCTAACTAAAACACAGTCATGAAGTCAGGGAAAAAGCACTCAGGGCACACATACCATTGCTCCAAAGATGTAATTCTCTGCAAGCCTGGCTGCTGAAGCACCTTCTGTAACCTGAGACCAGTTTTCCCTGATGGCTACTGAAGCAAGCTGCTGTGACTCTAACACTAGTTTTACCCACCCTGTCATTCATCAGTCAAAGCTTGCCAGCTCCCCAAAACTTTACTAGTGCCAATAAACTTTTTAAACATTATTTTATTTTACTTTAGTTTTTGAGACGGAGTCTCACTCTGTCAACAGGCTGGAGTGTATCTCGGCTCATGGCAGCCTCCCAGGTTCAAGCAATTCTCCTGCCTCAGCCTCCCAAGTAGCTGGGACAACAGGTGCACGCCACCATGCCTAGCTAATTTTTGTATTTTTAGTAGAGACGGGTTTCACCATGTTGGCCAGGATGGTCTGGATCTCTTGACCTTGTGATCTGCAAGCCTCTGCCTCCCAAAGAGCATGAGCCACCACACCCAGCCTGAACTTTTCAAAACAATACCTAACATTTCTCCTGCTTATAAAACCTCCAGGCTGGGCGCAGTGGCTCATGCCTGTAATCCTAGCACTTAGGGAGGCAAAGGCGGGCAGATCACAGGTGTCTGGAGTTTGAGACCAGCCTGGCCAACATGGTGAAACCCTGTCTTTACTAAGAATGTAAGAATAGCTGGGCGTGGTGGCATGCACTTGTAACCCCAGTGACTCAGGAGGCTGAAGCAGAAGAATTGCTTGAACCCAGAAGGTGGAGGGTGCAGTGAGCATGCCACTGCACTCACCTGGGAGCAAGCCTCCATCTCAAAAAAAATAAAAATAAAAATAACAAAATAAAACCTCCAACCTTCTCTTTGTTCTTCAGATATACCAGACACCACCTGGTCTGTATGTATGCCTTGAACTGCAATTCTTCCCAAAGAAAACATTTTAAAATGAAACATTTTAAATCTCCATGTTTTATTCCATTTCACCATACCTGACATCAAAAGCAAAGTTCCAAAGCTGACTCACACCAAGAAGAATCACCAGTTTTGGAATCATGGAGTAAGGGACCCACCCACAACTGTTTCCCTCCTCTCCCTCCCACCCTCACTGAGTCTTTCTTAGACTGAACTCCTGATTTTGGTTACATTCATCTGCCACTGGGTTGGGAAGGGGTCATCCCCTTCTATTTAAGAGTGGTCCTTCCCTCTCTGGTTGGGAGCTCTGTTCACAGGGGTTCTTTTCATCAGAGAGCTGAATGAAGGAATTTTTCCCTTCAGGTTGAGGCTTCAGTGAAGAAACTTTTCCCTAACTCTGTACTTTCTTTTCCATAGGCGCTTGCATATTAATTTGACTTTTGTGTATTCGGTGCTTGCATTTTAATCGGCTTTTGTATATTTGGCATTAAACTGAATCACCTAGATAAATTTAGTTACAAATGGGCTTTCAAAGTTCAAAGGCATGCCAAGATATTTTCTGGGACTCCCGCTGATAGCATGTACAAACATTATAGGGATCATTTAAACAGGCTGTTTTTCTTTAAACTAAAAGATCACAGCTATAAAATCATACACTCCAAATAAGACTCACATGTCAATGATACACGAGGCTCCAGAAAAAAAAATAAAGACTAAAAGATTGCCTTACTACAAACAACTGTCTTAAGGCTCTTTCTTCTCTGGTGCTTTCCCTCTCTTTCCTAAAACCCTAAAATTTCTCCTCTTTCTCCCTCTCTAAGCTAAACTCCCCTTTTCCAAAACTCCTGAGCTATTCTGGCATACTATACAAGCAAGAAACTTAAAAGCCAACAGATAGAGAAGAAAATCATTTTGATCACTGTGCTGTTTCTTAAAAGCAAAAGGTGAAGTTCTCATGTAAATAACACCCCCCCACACTAAAAAGCATGGCAACATTCTTATCTTCAAGGACAAAGAGTTAAGACCGAGAAAATACTATACAGACCTTGGTAAAATAACTCTTAGCTTGTGGGCCTCCTCATATCATTCAGTCACATTTCACAGACTATCTTGTGTCCAATGCAGGATATTAGTATATGATTCAAACTGCTTTATCCAAAATTTGGTTCACAGCCTTTATAAGATTACCTATTTAAAGAAGTCTTACCCTGAGCAACATAATGAGACCCTGTTTCTACAAAACTTTAGAAATTAGCCAAGTATGGTGGCTACAGGCCTGTGGTCCCAGCTACTCGGGAGGCTGAGGGAGGAGGGTCACTTGGGCCCAGGAGGTAGAGGCTATAGTGAGCTGTGGTTGCATCACTGCACTCCAGCCTCCGTGACAGTGCGAGACTCTGCCTCAGAAAAATAAAGTTTAACCCTATTCCATTTTGTCAGAGTGTACTGGTGAGTGTACATGTTTTATAATATCATAACTAAACTTCTAAAGTAAAAGCTATACAATCCTTTTTCATGTGTATTTATATGTGTCTAGAATATGTTTATGCATATGTACATGTATTATGCTGTGTCAACATAATAAAGTCTGGCATAGCCGTCAAGAAATCCCTTAAGAAATTTTATTGCAATTGATTTAAATAAATGAGTACTCATATAAAATATATACTAATTAACCCAAATGTTTATTTTTAGTTCACATGATTTAAGTAAATCTTTAATAAATTATTGGTTTTTAAATTGTTGGTAAATTAGAAATATCTTCAAAATTGTCAACATATATTTTTGCCTGAGCTTACTGGTCAGACAGTAAATATGCTAAATGTTTTAAGGTCACAAACATACGAACCAGCCTAAAACAAAATGATCTTGTTTATGCAATTCTTTCATAAATAAGATCAATTTAACATCATTGTTTAATAAAAACAGCTGTCTTCTGAGTTATCATTAAGATACCCACACATTTAACATTAAGATTTTACTTAGGTAATTACCTGGTATTAACAGGCTGTAAAACTGATTAATAAAAAAAAAACTTGAAATAATGACTAGCTCTAATTTCTCACTTTTCATAAGTAATCCAGGTATAATAATTTAAAAAATAAATAAATTAGCTAAATGTAAATGGAATAAAGCTTACAAATGAAATTTTCGCATAATTTAAAATATTAAATTTATAGTATTGTTAAATAATAAATCATTAAGTTTCTGTGTCATATCCAAATGGTATAAAAAATGAAACAAATTGCTGAATAAATATAAATCCCTTCTTGCCTCCTTAAATTTTATAAAAAGACTAAATATACTTAGGTCTAAATAATCAAAATATAAATTTAAAGAAAAAGATTTGTATGAGAAAGAATCTTATATAGTACATTCATGTCCTAAGGTAAAATGATTGGGTGTCCCAAAGTTTTTTTTAAATGAGAAAAATTATTGGACTGGGACTAAGCATTGGGGAAAATGATAAAGGTCTAAACAAGTCAAAAAATATTTATAAAGAATGGGTCTTAGGAAGGAAGCTTTATTTGTGGCTGGGTTTGAAGACATTGGGAAAAATTTGTTTGTTTTTCTAAAAGTTAAACTTTAGTGTGAGGGGTGTGCTGATACAGGACCAGATTCCAGTCCTCTATATTTAAAACAACAAGATTGTTTCGAAGTACTGGTCTGCTCTTCAAAAAATTACAAGAGGTTTTGATTTTTATTTATAGAATCTGTTTAATGGCCATCTTCTAAACTGCACAGTTCCTATTCCTAACATATTTCTTCATGAGATACATTTAGTTTCCCTAGTTTCAGATTTAAAATGTTGTCCTCTTCATTGAAAATAGTAATTGGATTTCTTTAGGGTCAAAACTTCCTTTTAAAATTTCTCAGATTCCTATCTCAGAGGTTACTCTTTGCTGTATCTCACTGCATGTGATTTACAAGTCATACTTCATTGCCTTCACCTTTTCTCCCTTTGAGAAGGACTGGGGTGATAACTCTCTACTATAGCTTCTTTTTTAGATCCTGTAACTTTTTAGTACAATTCTAACTCAGCTGTTATGGTCTGACAGTGAAACATTTATCTTGAAGACCTGGAAAAGCAATGTTTTCATGCAACATAACTGGATTCTGTCCTCATGACGTATCTGAATTGCTACACCCATAACCTTGGACATATTTTTCCTGTGTTTAATCAAGTACTCTTTCATCAGGTTTGACTTCCAGGTTATCTTTTTGTTTGTTTCTTTTTTGTTTTTGTTTTTGTTTGTTTGAGACAAGGGTTGAGTGCAACGGTGTGATCATAACTCACAGCTGCAACCTCCTGAGCTCAAGCAATCCTCCGGCCTCAGCCTCCTGAGCAGCTGGGACCACAGACACATGCCACCATACCCGGCAAATTTTGTTTATTTCTTGTAGAGACAAGGTCTCACTAAGTTGCCCAGGCTAATCTCCTGGGCTCACACTATCCTACCACCCAGATCTCCCAAAGTACTTGGACTACAGGCATGAGGTACCATGCCCAGCCTATTTCCAAGTTATCTAAATGAGCTTCCTGTAAAAAGGAACAATCAGACAGCAGGAAATTTTTTTTTACCTTTTCATCAGCTTGCCTAAGAAACAGAGTTTATGTTTTATCAATATAATTTCTTGTGTTGCTTTTATTAAGCCTTTGATTACTTGAAAACAAAACAACAAAAACTAAGCTTTAAAAGAGTTAAGGATGTTTTCCATTTAATTTTCTGCATTGCTTTCTACAGTGTTTTGATTATCACTATGGCTACATGAATGACTTTTATTTTACAAGTAAATTGACTGGAATCATTTTGTTTTTTGTGAGTGTGTTTTTTTTTTTGGAGACAGAGTCTCGCTCTGTCACCCAGGCTGGAGTACAGTGGTGCAATCTCAGCTCATTGCAACTTCCACCTCCCAGGTTCAAGCAGTTCTCCTGCCTCAGCCTCCCAAGTAGCCAAGACTATAGGCATGCAACACCATGCCCACCTAATTTTTGTATTTTTAGTAGAGAAAAGGTTTCACCATGTTGGCCAGGCGGGTCTTGAACTCCTGACCTCAAGGTAATCCACCCACCTCAGCCTCCCAAACTGCTGGGATTACAGGCATGTGCCACAGCACTCAGCCAGCTGCAAGCTCTTATCTACCTATGGGCTAGACTAGATCCTAAATTATTCTAGGTTCATCCCATCCAACTTTCTTTTTTTTTTTTTTGAGACAGAGTTTCGCTCTTGTTACCCAGGCTGGAGTGCAATGTCGCGATCTCGGCTCACCGCAACCTCCGCCTCCTGGGTTCAGGCAATTCTGCTGCCTCAGCCTCCTGAGTAGCTGGGATTACAGGCACGCGCCACCATGCCCAGCTAATTTTTTGTAGTTTTAGTAGAGACGGGGTTTCACCGTGTTGACCAGGATGGTCTCGATCTCTTGACCTCGTGATCCACCCGCCTAGGCCTCCCAAAGTGCTGGGATTACAGGCGTGAGCCACCGCGCCCAGCCTCCCATCCAACTTTCTAACATAAAATTACTAAAACAGGCACTGCTGTATTCTGAAACACTATATAAACTTAAACTAGATAAATTTTAAGGAACAACTCTCATGCTTAATGTATAGGCCACATAGAAAGTTCACCAAACTGCCCAAAGCTGTAACTAGAGACATTCAAATTGCAAACCAGGAGGAGAAACTGACATTTTTCACATTGTAGACAGCTTTTCTCAAGATGTGGGAACAAGGCTCCCTACCACATGAGACTCTCCCCCCTCTTTCTACCTTTCTGACTTGGCAAAAATAATGCTGCAATTAAAATTTCACAGTCAGTAAATGCCGTAGGGTAACTTGACAAACCCCAGCCTAAGAAATCCTTTAGTTCATCTAGTCGGCAACTTTAACAATATCCCTGACACAGCTGTGTATTCAAATTGTACTGCTGATCCCTTTAGTAGAGTTGTCATTGTTTGCTTTAATTCAACCCAGTCAACTACAAAAGACCTGGAACAGCCAAAGCAATGCTAAGCAAAAAGAGCAAAACTGGAGGCATCACACTATCTGACTTCAAAATTTACTACAAAACTACAGTAACCAAATCAGCATGATACTGGCATAGAAACAGACATGCAGACCAACAGAACACAACAGAGAACCCAAACATAAGTCCATGCACTTGTAACCAACTTATCTTCAACAAAAGGCACCAAGAACATACCTTAATCAAAATGGATTAAAGACATAAATCTAAGACCTGAAACTATGAAGCTACTACAAGAAAACATTGAAGAAATTCTCCAGAACATTAGTCTGTGCAAAGATTTTCTTTGTAAAACCTCAAAAGCATAGGCAACCAAATCAAAAATAAACAAATGAGAGTATACCAACCTAAAAACTTTCTGTGCAGCAAAAGAAACCATCAACAAAGTGAAGAGACAACCCACAGAATGGGAGAAAACATTTGCAAGCTATCCATCTGACAGGGGATGAATAATCAGATTATATAAGGAGTTCAAACAACTCAACAGCAAAAAAAACAAATACTTCAATTAGAAAGTGGACAAAAAAGTCTGAATAGACATTTCTTAAAAGAAGACATACAAATCGAAATAGCTAGAAGAGAATAATTCAAATATTTCTAAGCATAAAGACATATTTAAAGTGATGGATATCTCCAGTAAATGAATTTGATCTTTACAAATTATATCAATCCATTAAATTATCACATGTACTCCAAACTAGGTATATGTAGTATGCATCAACTAAAAATAAAAAAATTAATTCAGCACAGTCATAAAATGCTATTCAGTGGCTACAATAGGTTTCACCAAGTTTCTCCCACGGTCTTTTGATTTCTTTAGTTGACTACCTTCAAAATTAGATTTGAGGTTTTTAATTATTATTGAAACTATATTTATTATATTGTTGCTAATTATTTTTTGCACTATGAGTTTTACACATTGTTCTCATTGCCTGTCTATATTTGTTAAGTCAACTCTCCTCATAGAATAATGTTAGTTCAACACCTGGAGATAACACTGCTGATGCCTATGAAACTGACAAGCAGGAATTTGATGCTGGATTCCAAACAAATTTTCCCTGATAAAATTTTTCCTTCTGGCCTTTTGTTATTCAAATATGGCCAGGATCCCTGATACAGACCCCCATACCTTTCCCCCATTGTATGACAGAGACAACTAGGACAGGTCCTAATATCCAGGGACAATTAACCTAACTTCAAAATAGTTGATCACCAATACTTTTGGAAAAAGATCTTGATCATAAGGGGGAAATACGAAAGTTGACCACAATTTGTCATAACCAAGTAAGACAAGAAGCCAGGGGGACAAATTACTCAGGGCACACACCATTGCTCCAAGTGTGTTAATCTCTGGAAGCTTGGCTGCTGAAGCCACCTGCTGTAACCTTAAACCTGTTTTATTTAATGGCTACTGAAACCATGTCCTCTAACTCTAAGGCTAGTTTTACCCTCTGCCATCACTCACTAATCAGGGCTTGCCAGTTCCCCAAAACTTTACTAGTGCCAATGAACTTTCTTTTAAAACAATATCTAACCTTTCTCCTTCTTATAAAACCTTCAACCTTCTCTTTGTTCTTCAGACATAATGAAAACTGTCCAGTCTGTGTGTATACCCCAAAGTACAATTTTTGCTTCCCAAATAAAACATTGAAAATATGGAAATTTGGCTGAACACAGTGGCTCATGCCTGTAATCCCAGCAATTTGGAAGCCCAACGTGGGCAGATCACCTGAGGTCAGGAGTTCAAGACCAGCCTGACCAACATGGAGAAACCCTGCTCTACTAAAATACAAAATTAGCCAGGCGTGGTGGCACATGCCTGTAATCCCAGCTACTTGGGAAGCTGAGGCAGGAGAATCACTTGAACCCAGGAGGTGGAGTTTGCAGTAAGCCGAGATTAGGCCATTGCACTCTAGACTGCACAACAAGAGAAAAACTCCATCTCAAAAATAAATAAATAAAATATAGAAATTCACCTCTATATCTTACTCAGCTTCAACATATGGACATCTGTGTTCATAAACATGCAAACAGACTTTCCTTAACTCTGTCCACTGAGAGGGCCTAGGAGTAATGACATCCTAATAGCAATAAACACACCTAGCCCCAGCTATACAAAAAGAGCCACAGCTGTTTAAAGAAATGACTGATTCAATGTCTGGGGCAAGGAGAGCACAAGAAGGGCCTAAAACATCTTGTGTCAGAAAACACGGAAGTGCTCAAAGAGTAACAGAAACATATCAAAAGAACACCAAAACCAGCTTGAAGAGGATTCACTGGCCAAACTGGGGACCACTTTAGCACCAAAATAATGGAAAAATAAAATCCACTGAATAAAATAGAAAGCCATGAGTCCATAAAGAAATAAAATAAATAAAAAGGAATTTGTAAAATAAACATGGTATTTGTAATTTTGAATTACATCCTAAAAAACACTTACTAATTCCAAAAGAAAAATTGTGACTTTATAGTGGAAAAACCTGGAAGACAATACATTAATCAAGAAATCAAACTTATTCTCAAAAATGGAACATACCAAAATCATATGTCATCTGCTATGATGCAATGGCCAGGGAAAGCATCACTCCCGTGATATTTCCCCCAAGATACATAACCTGAATTTATTTAATCATGAGAAAGTATCAGACAAATCCAAACTAAGCAACATTTTACAAAAATAATTGGCCTATAATCTTCAGGAGTGTCCAGGCCATGAAAGTTTGGGAAAGGCTGAGGAACTGTCCCAGATTGAAGAGACTGGCCAGACACAACAACTTAATGTAACATATGATTCTGAGCTGATCCTTTTTATAAAGGATGTTATTGGAGTAACTGGTGAAACCTGAAATGAGGCCTGCAGCTTGGATGGCAGTAATGTATCAATGCTAATTTCCTGCTTGGAAGGGTCGGCTGTACTGTGGTTGGGTAGAGCATGTTCTTATTGGTAGGAAATACATAATAATGTACAGTGCTGATGAGGTATCAGACTGAGAACCTACTCTCTAATTGAGGAAAAAAATTATTTGTCCTGGACTTGCAGCCTTTTTAAGTCTGCAAGTCCAGACTAAGTCTGATATAAAAGGTTTCCAATCTTTACCAAATATCAATTAGAAAAGGAGAACAAAATCACTCTGGTGCTAAGAGAGAGGCACACAGGGAGATGAAGCAGTCATTTAAAATAGGAAGTCAGCAAATAAACCTGTGGTCCAAATATTTCACATGAAAAGTTTAGGTCTGAGTGAATATTAAAATGCCCCAAAGTGGCAGCTTTAATTTCAGTAGCAAAAGGTAATTATGCTGACCAAAAATCAAATATGCTTTAAAAAATCAAGCACATTCGTGAAAAGAATCCTTTGATTCAAACTCAAAATGAAACAGAAGCCTCTGACTTTAGGAAGAGAATAAGCAAAACCCACAGGAAGGAAGATGGGGATGTTTACTCAGCAAGAGGTGGTGTCTGGCCACCACCAGGCCCTCCCTGTGTAACTGCACTGCCCACAGGGCTTGAAGGCTTCACAGATGTCTCTACTAGAACTAAGTGCTGCTCTGTGACATTGTCTTTTGCTCAATCAATCAAAAAAACAGGGTACTTATCCTCTTTTCCAGAGTTCAGCATTCTTACTATCCATCAGAGATCTTTAATCACAGATGTAGAAGGGACTTAATATTGCCTTCAGAGGGGGTTCCTCTGTAGGATGCATGAAAACATGAATAATCTGACGGTGTCACAGGAAGTTATTTAATAAGGCAAAGTTTTTAATATGGTGTTTGCTTACATATATTAAATAATTCCTCCTAGCACATAAAAACTGTCTTCATAAAACAGCCTTGATGAGGCCGGGCACGGTGGCTCACACTTGTAATCCCAGCACTATGGGAGGCTGACACAGGCACATCATGAGGCCAGGAGTAAAACCAGCCTGGCCAACACAGTGAAACCCTGTCCCTACTAAAAATACAAAAATTAGCTGGGTATGGTGGTACAGGCCTATAATCCCAGCTACTCGGGAAGCTGAGACAGGTGAATCACTTGAACCCAGGAGGTACAGGTTGCAGTGAACCCAGATAGTCTTTTGCTCAATCAAAAGACAATGCCACAGAGTAGCACTTAGTTCTAGTGGAGCTATTCATGAAGCCTTCAAGCCTTGTGGGCACTCCAGCCTGGAAGACAGAGCTAGATTCTGTCTCAAAACAAAACATACAAACAAAAAAAACCAGCCTTTTCAATACAGGCACTTGGCCTATCTTTGTGCTTTACACAATCTGATTCATTGATACCATATTCTGATTGACTCCAGGAAGAAAATGAACACGTTCCTTCCCTTTATAAGCATCTTTATTCCCAGCATGAATTCACCCAAAAGGGACAGAATTCCATAGAGGAGGCCTTTAAATCAGAAAAACAGAAAGCTTAGCTCATTTATAAACCACTATCAAGAGCAAAGAAATGATTTGAAAATACATACTGAAAACTATTTGTTAAAAAGTAGTGTTTTCATTAAAATGTATGTGGAGGCTTAAATTATTGAAGTGCCCCTGCAAAATATTCTTTACTTAGAAAAAAGTCCCCTGTTAATCATTACTCCACTGAGTTTCAGGGCTCAGTGGAAATATAATTCTTTAGATTCAAAGTAGCTGATATGGTTTGGATCTGCGTCCCCACAAAATCTCATGTACAACTGTAATCTCCAGTGCTGGAAGTGAGGCCTGGTGGGAGGTGACGATCATGGAGGCAGAGTTCTCATGAAGGGTTCAGCCTAAATATTTAACTGTTTATGTAATGACAGTAAATGCCATCTGTATTAGTAGGAATTGAATAAAGTAAAACAGATTTGGTTTTCCCCTTTCTATTGTTGATATTCATTCTTAAGTAAAGAATTACCTCAGTTGGAATAAACAGGTCCCTTACAAAGTTTAGAAAATACAGACATTAGATCCACTGACATATAATTACTTTGCAAGAAAATGCTTCTGTCATTACACCCAGGAAGTAAACTAGCTCCTCCAACAAAAGACTCCAGGATGATATTCAAGGGATCATCTTTGAAGCTTCTAGAATCATTTAATAAGCCACATCCCCCAGCACCAAAGCTACTCCCTGAAAATAAGTTAAGCACTTTTAGAAGCTGTGTTTCTTCAGGCCTTTTAGCTAATTAATACTCTAGAGCCTTAGTAAATTATTATTTCAGTATAGTAAATGATAGATTTTATTGGTCTGATTGGACATGATTTCATGCCTTTTTAAAAGACATCTAACTTAGGTAGGAGATTTGACATATTATGTAACTGAATTTTTTAAAAAACCAAATTGCCCTAGGATATGTTGAGAAAAATAAAATAGGGAGAAAAATGCAAAATAAGAAAAGTTGAGACGATAATGAGGTTTTGAAGGAGTTGGCCAGAAGAAAGACCCTCCAGGCTGAGAAAGCACTTCTTCAGACAGTAAGTTCTAGACCGCATGTTCTGTACAGCTGCAGCAAGGCAGGCAGGCGTGCTGGTGGCAGGTTGCAAACAAGTGCCAGATGGTGAGGGGTCTCCAGCAACATTCTAGAGAAGGGATTATGAGGCACTCCAGTAACAGAATTTCAGATAAATTTTGGTTGGGGAAGAGAGGGTATAGAAAGACTGAAAAGTGACCAGGAACTAATCAACGGTGGGGAGACATTATTTGAGAGATGTCAGGAAGGACGAGTTGAGAAAAGGCAGTTGGGCTGGAGTCAGAGGCAAATGGGAGGGAGGCGTAAGGATGTCTCCAGGACTCCAGCTTGACTCCAGGTTGATGATGGTGCTACAGGATGAGGGATTACAAGAGAGGCAGACTGGACACTGGGGAACAAAGGTGAGTTCAGTTTTAATGTCTAAGTGAATCTTCAAGATGAAGAAAAATAGAACATGAAAGCTTCCACTGATTTGGGAGGTCACTGGTTCCATCAGTTAACACAATATTACTGAGTATCCATGAGGCACTGGTGAGCTACACAGGAACAGTTTCACTGCAATGAAGAGTGTGGACACAGATTGTGGGGACATGGTGAGTTGATGGCAGATGAGGAAATACTGTTGCTCTGAAGAAACTTAGGGGCTACTGGCCACTTCTGGACATGAGAGAACAAAATAAGAATATGCAGTAGAAAAAAAGCTACATGCAATGCTAAATGCAAAGTGATATTCTGGGCTGTCTTGGAACAGAAAAAGGACATTATTAGAAAAACTGGTGATACCTGTATGAAGTCTATAGTTCAATGAATAGTAATGTATGTTAATTATTTAGTTCTGACAAATGTTTCATAGTCATCTAAGACGTTGATGTTAGGAGAAGCTGGGTGAAGGGTACACAGTACTATTTCTGCACTATCTTTGCAACTTGTCTGTAATCCTAAATTTTTCCAAAAATAAAAGTTTACTTAGAAAACTCTAAGAACAGATATTTCAACAATACCCTGATTCAACAGATTAAAGTTTTTCGTTCAGGAGTTTCTGAATTTATTTTTTAATAATATTTGTCTGATTGTAACATATTTAAATACTAATTGCAATAAATAATTGGAAAACATAGAAAATATGCCTTTTATCTAACAATTTAGAGATAACCATTGTTAACATCTTTTCTTATTCTACAGATAAGTGAATTCTTTTTAGCCATCATTCAGACCAATCCCTGGGGGTCTCTTCCCCTTAATATTTTAACATAAGTTTTTCCTCTCACGTAATTTAAATGTCTTCAAAACATTTAAGTGACTACATACTTGTCTACACACAATGTTTCACCTGTTCCTAAGTTGTTGGACATTTAGATTATTAATATTTTCAACTTTTAATTATTTACAAATAGTACCACAATGACTATCATATGCATAAATGGAATGTACATGCTGATGTCATTAGGAGAAATGTCAAAAAGTGGACTTGAAGGAAATGTTTTGTTTTTTTTTTCAGTCTCGCTCTGTTGCCAGGTGCCAGTGGAGTGGCGCAATCTCGGCTCACTGCAACCTCTGCCTCCCAGATTCAAGCAATTCTCCTGCCTCAGCCTCCCAAGTAGCTGGGACTACAGGCGTGCGCCACCACGGCCAGCTAATTTTTTGTATTTTTTAGTTGAGACGGGGTTTCACTATGTTGGCCAGGATGGTGTCGATCTCCTGACCTCATGATCCGCCTGCCTCGGCCTCACAAAGTGCTGGGATTATAGGCATGGGCCACCGCGCCCAGCTGAAGGAAATGTTTACTCAGCACTTCTGCAGAACCAAATTCTACTCCTAGCAGCAATATGCCAAGACTCAGTCTTCCCCATCCTACCAGCAGAGAGTATTAGCAGTTTTTTTTAAATTGTCCTTAATTTGGTAAATTTAAAAATATCATCACTACTTTTAAATTTATATTTATTTGCATTCTAACAAGACTAAATATTTTTAATATATTCATTTTTAGCCATTTTGATTTCTTTTTATCTGAATTACCTGTTTGTGCCCTTTGCCTGTTTTTGGACTGAGATCTTAGGATAGCTGATTTTTTTCTCTAATTCCTTTATCTATTGCTGACCTTTTATTAGCTACAGTTGTGGATAATATTTGCTAGTTTGTTGTTTCCCTTGTTTATTATGATGTTCTTTAATGCACAGAGTTTAATTTAGATATGAATACATCTAATTGTCTTTTACAATTTCTTATATTCCTTTTATGTGTATAAAATGTTCACTGTCAGGGTTGGGTGCAGTGGCTTATGCCTGTAATCCCAGTATTTTGGAAGGCCGAGGCGGGTGGATCACTTGAGGTCAGGAGTTCAGGACCAGCCTGGCCAATATGGGGAAACCCCATTTCTACTAAAAATACAAAAAAATTAGCTGGGCCTAGTGGCAGATGCATGTAATCCCAGCTACTCAGGAGGCTGAGCCAGCAGACTTGAACCTGGGAAGTGGAGGCTGCAGTGAGCTGAGATCACACTCCAGACTCAGCAACAAGAGGGAAACTGTCTCAAAAAAAAAAAAAAAAAAAAAACCTCATTGCCCCAACATTCAACCAAACAAATATGAATGGTGTATCAGTCAAAAAGAGCACTTAAACATTTAGAAGGACAGATGCCAGATAACTTGTTCAACGGAATAAATCAGTTATTTTTACTTTAGAAATTCAAATGTAAAGGCATATAGGTCTGCGATTACACAGTGACTGGCAATACTAATTCTAAAACTTTAATCACACACAACATTAACAAGTAATACTTACTGAAACAAGCCTTCTCTTAGAGCTATCTGAGTTAAATTTTTAGAATTACTATGAGCAGTTTATCTCAGAGAGTTTCCAAAAGAATCAAAAACTTAATCTCAGCATGACTATGTCAGGGAAAATCTCATTCAGTCAGTCCCCAAGAGCACAGAGGGGTGTAGTAGACACCAATAATACTTTAATTATTAGCAGTTATTTTTTTTCCCATCCCATTTCTAAGCAAGATTCTACTTTTCTCTGCCTTTGTGTGAATAGCTACAAAGAAAGAAGAATGTTGACATAGAAAGAACATGGAGGTAAAGTAAAAAGAGCACAGACTTTAGAACTTGCTAGATGTGGGTTCAAATTCTGGATCCAGCACTAACCAGTTCAGTTTACCTCAAGTAAGTCAAACGGCCTCTTAAAGCTTCGCAGCTGTAATACGGGCTTCAGTATCAGTTGCACAGACTGGGCACTCAATAAAATGGTTTAAAATGATTTCCAAAGAAACACATTTGTTATAAAATCACCACTAAAAATTAAGGTTTATTTTGCAAAATAATTATTTTTTTGGATACAGGGTCTCACTTCATACCCCGGGCTTGAGTTATAGTGACAACAGATCTTAGCTCACGGCAGCCTCGACCTTCTCCTTCAACCCATCCTCCTGCCCGAGCCCCACAAGTAGCTGAGACTACAGGCATGCACCCCCAGACCCAGCTATTTTTTTGTGTGTGTATTTTTGGTAGAAATTGGGTTTTACCATGTTGCCCAGGCTGGTCATGAACTCCTGAGCTTTAGATCCATCTGCCTTGGCCTCCCAAAGTGCTAAAGTTACAGGCATGAGCCACCATGCCTGACCTATTTTTCAATACAATTTTCTGTTCACATATAAATATATTACATGTACATACACAGTTCTGCGGGGTTTTTGTTTAGTATTTTTCTTTTGTTACTATTTCCAAGACATGAGGTAAGACGCTAAATCTATTTGTTTTAAAAGCAACCTCAATAAAAGATTAAACTATTTTCATGGAGAAAAATCCCCATTATAATGCTAGGACGATAAGCAATTTGTAAATTATTTCCTTTGTCCCACTAAAAGTGGTAAAAATATAAATCACCTCAAAGAGCCCTCAAATAATTCCATTTGCATTACAACTAGCAGTTCATAGCATCTACATACACAAACCAAATCTCAACATTTTTCTAAACATTTATTATGTTCTACAACTGGGAAAAACAGGAACAATACAATATCAAATTTGAAGAGGAGTCAGTCACAGCGTGAACTTCTGACAATGGACCATTATCTATAAAACAAGTCTAACAATGAAAGAACACAGCAAAAAGTTACTTTCTGTTAAAACTGAAAAGCTTCCAACTGGACCTTCCCGGACTTGTTGAAAACAAGAAAAATCAAATAAAACTGAAAAGCTATTTGAGATAAATACGTACCTGGATATAATGAAACTGTAAATACTAAATCAGTAAAGAATCTGAGTTTGAGGGACTGAATATTTTTGCGTTGTTGGCCTCAGTCTGCTTTTCTTTTTCTAGAGGAAATGTTTCGACCACAGAATAAGAGAACCCAGAACAATTTACATTAGTGTGAAAATATAGCTGCAGGGGAGACACAACAATGTCATAAATCACAACCTCTCTCTGAGAAGAAAAAAATTGTTTTAAAAAACCCCTACTGTTAGGGCCAGGTACAGTCCAAATTCATTCCTAAGATCCCAGTGTTACATAATTGAAGTATATTTTGATGGAGCCGAACACCAAGTTACATAATTATCAAACTACTGCATTCTGTTTTGATTTTTCAGCAAAAAACATGACAGGTCTGGGGAGGCAGCAAGAGAAGAAAAGAAATATAAAGCAGCACCCATTTGTTTAAAATAAACGATAACTTTTATTTTTAAAATCATTTAGGGAGAAAAATCACAATTTCTCAATACTGCATCCCAAGACTAAGCCATATAAAATGGTCCTTAAAAATCTCCATTCTTGTCATTTTTTTCAAGATATTTTTAGGTGTTTCCATTATTTAAAGTCAAACACAAAAGCTTACTCAACAAATATAAGGTACTTTAAAGGTTAATTAGAGGATCATTATCAAATTTATATATGCTTCCTTTCCATAGAGAATAGCACAAATGTTGGAGATTTGATACAAAATTTAGTAACAGCTGTCTGCGTGTATAGCAATAATCACAAAATATGTGGAATGTATATTCCCAGGAAATTGCATCTTCATCTGTTGGTTTAAATTTAAAGCATCAGAGAATTAGTTGAATACTAAAAGGCTATTATCTAAAACCTATTGATGTATTAATAACCATCATGAGGAATATTCATTTTAGAGCAAATGCACAATCTCCTCTAAAACATGACTTTAATACAATGCAATCATTAGAAGATAAAATCAATCTGGGGAAAGCTCACACAAAGGATTATTAAAAAACTAAATAGCATCTCTTTATTTTCTTGCTCACAGAGAAAATTTACAAATAAGTTGTTTTATTTAAAGCCTTTTAAAAAAGCAAATAAATGAGATAACAAGAGATTTAGATGTTTTTGAAGTATACATTTGAAAACCTTAGATGACACTGATAAAGTCTACAGAAGGGTATGCAATAGCATGAATAAATCGTAGATACTATTATTATATATTTAAATTAATGAACCTAAAACAACTAAGCAATCTCATAAAAGTTCACTTAGAAGTTGTTCACTGTGAACTAACACTGTATATACTGGTGATAATTACCGTGACTCAAAGGGGTTGTGCCATCCTTGGGCTTCTTTTCTTCTTCAGCTTGCTCCTAGAAAACAGAAAATAGGGCTTAGACTGTATTTCTGGATAATTGTTGGAAACAATGAAAACTAATGTTTCTTTTTTGTAGGAAGGAAAGTCGTGAAGATCCTTGTCACTGAGGGGGACAACGCACACAGTACCCAGAGCCTTCCAGTGGGTGCCCAAGAGGGACACACATGGCCCATTTGGACGTGGAAGATTAAAAGTCTTGCTTTTGGCTAAAATATAAGAGAGGGGAAGCTTCGATAACAGTTAATATTGAGGTTGACACAGGTACCTTCCCTGACTGCATCCCTGGGCCTGCCAGTTCCACAGGAGTGGCTTATAGAAGAGGCTTGGTCTACACTGAAGCCAAGCCTTCCATCCTACTTTTATTTTCAGCCTATCTGGGTCTACTACAGTTTGTAAGTGCTCAGTTTAAATAGCTTTAATTTTTTTTTTTTTTTTGAGATGGCATCTCACTGCCACCCAGGCTGGAGTGCAGTGGCGTGATCTAGGCTCACTGAAACCTCTGCTGCCCCAGTTCAAGCAATTCTCTTGCCTCAGCCTCCCCAGTAGCTGGGATTACAGGAATCTGCCACGGTGCTCGGCTAATTTTTGTAGTTTTTAGTAGAGATGGGGTTTCACCATGTTGGCCAGGCTGGTTTTGAACTCCTGACCTTGTGATCCACCTACCTCAGCCTCCCAAAGTGCTGGGATTACAGGTGTGAGCCACCACGCCCGACCAAAATGACTTTAATTTTAACCAGATTGATCTTCATAGAATGGACAAGTAACTTCAAAGATTCTTGCAAAGAAACCATAAATTGCATATGATGAACAATACAAGCAATATAAGCAAGATGGTGCAGCCTCTCCCCATGGGGCAAGCAAGGCACACTCTTCCTGCAACTTTTGAAGGAACGTTTGCCATTCAACAAAGACTAGGAAACTGGCTTTCTTTTTTGAAAGATACAATGGCAAAGAGCATTTTGAAGGTGGGTATCCAGGTATGTGTCTTATTTACATCACTTTGTAGCCATCAACAATGTTTTCCATCTATTAACAATTCACAATATACACTTAGAAATTGGGAACAAAATTTCCCAATTTTAAAATCTTTTAAACAAAGGGTTTCACGCAGGCTTTGAACTTACTTTTGGAAACATAAATATAAAATTGTTTTGGGGGGGCTCTTGTTTTTGTTTTTGTTTTGAGACGGAGTCTCACTCTGTCACCCAGGCTGTAGTGCATTGGCACAATCTCGGCTCACTGAAACCTCCACCTCCCAGGTTCAAGTGATTCTTCTGCCTCAGCCTCCAGCTGGGATTACAGGCACACACCACCACATCAGCTAATTTTTGTATTTTTAATAGAGAAGGGTCTCTCTATGTTGGCCAGGCTGGTCTCAAACTCCTGACCTCAAGTGATCTGCCCACCTCAGCCTCACAAACTGTTGGGATTATAGGCATGAGCCACCATGCCCAGCCAATATGCAATAGTTTTCATTACTTTCCAAGAACAACTAATTATCATCAGAGAATGTGAAAATTTAGCAGCTGATCTACACAAAAACTTTTGCTGAAAAATGAGTATCATGATTTAGTAAATTCAACGAACAATTATTTCTTCAAATTATTCTTATACAGCTTTGGGATAGATCTTTTTAAGCTGTGGCTAGTGTGGCTGTCCGTCCCAGTCTGCATGGGGCTAACCTGTTCATAGCACTTCGAAAAGCCCCACATTTGGGGAAACCCCTTAGTCCCAGGAAAGTGAGAAGGCTTGGTCACCCTGGCTTCTGACAACAATAGAAACCAAATCTAAAAAACAGACTGCACAAAATGGCATCACAAAACCAGGTTTTTGAAAAAGAATCATAAATACTAATATTTTAATGAAAGCAAACCAGTTTTGAACTGATGAAATAAATACTATTAATTTCATTTTCCTCCCATTATTTTAGTTCCCTTTTTAAGTCTATGTCTTCAAGGTATAAGAGACCATTTGTACAGTAACAAATTGTATCAGTGTTTTAATTATCTTTCATCCCCAAAACATAGCCTGGCAACCTAGGTCAACAAATATTTGATGAATGAAGGTAAGAATGAAAGGTTCAAGAAGAGTATTTTTCTGCCTGGTAGATTTCATATCCAAAGTTATGGATATCTGTGTGAAATTATCAAAGTATCATTCTGCTAAGATGTTCTATAAGCCAGTGCTTCCCACACTTTAACATGCATTTGAATCATCTGGGAATCTTACTAAAATGCAGATCTTGACTCAGTGGGTCTAGGGTAGGGCCTTAGAGTACAGATTCCAACAAACTCCCAGCAGACGCTATGGCCAAAAGTACACAGCCCTCACTGTAAGTGGCAAGGCTACCAACTTTTGCCAGGCCATGCAGTGGGAATGGGAACAGTAATGTAATCATATCTACCCTGTTCTACTGCAAGTGAGATGATGAACTCCTGCTTTGGGTCTAATTTTCCATGGTAGCACTTTACCCCAGTTCCACCCCTGTTCATTCACTCAATACATAGGAAATTTACATATGTAATTCAAAACAGAGGCTCTCTTCTACTACGAAACCTGAAACAGTAAAAAGAAACAGCATTTGAGGATGATTATGTTCATACTACAGCTACTGAAGCATTTTTATAATCACTGTATCATTCAAAAATAAAAAGAAATATATAATGTGCTATCTGTCACTCAGTAAGTGTTTGGTTCACACTTCTTTATTTGCTATTGAAATTCTGCCTAGAAAGAAAAAGACATTCCACACAAAAACAACACTACCTCTCACTTTGGGTTTAAATTTCCCACGCTTCCAACGTCTCTATGTTCTTTTGGTAGATCAAGGTTATAGATAGGTAAACACACACATATACACGCAAAAGATTATATTGTGTATATCAGAATAAACATGTATCTATGACATAGTGACCTCATTTTTAAACAATTTTGCAAATGGAAAAGTATTTAGTATCATAAGATAGAGAAGGGAATATGCTGAATTTAGGGCTAGGTGACCCAAGGTCAAATCTCAACCCCACCACTAAGAGCTATTTAACTTCAAACAAATGACCTACATTCTCTAGTCCTGATTGTTCTCATCTGTTAAAATAAAGAAATCAGACTAAATTTCTTCCAAAGTTCCTGCTAGCTTTAACATTCTTTGCTTCTAAGCTAATTCATTATTTCATAAAGTTAATAAAGCTACACTACTATTAATAAACAGAGAAGGAATTTAAAAAAAAAAAAAACAAAAGAAAAAATGAGCCCTTGATCTTATCCTTCCAGACAGAACGCCAAATCAACATAAATTGCAAAAAATAAACCATTGCTGCAGTTTCTCAGGTTTCAAACTCTAATTCTGAAAACTGAAAATAAAGTTCCAGAAAAAAATGGTGTTCTGAAAAAAAAGGAGATAATGGTTTGAGGAACAAAAAATAAGTCTTTGCTATGGTAAATTTCCACAAACCAGTTTAAAATCCATCATTTTGGAAGAGAGGATTACGAAGTAGGAAAATAGCCAAAAAGGCCTAATGTTCTGTTCCCTCCTGCTGGCACTGGACACATCATATGCTTTTACTACAAGACACAGTGATGTTTTCTAATTAATCACGGCCTACATTTCTCTGTCTATGAACTCCAATCAAGGGAACAAAACGAAGGATTTTCAACTGCTGATTTGTGCTTGGCAATTTTGATTCGTCACCTTGGAACTGCCAGATAATGCCCCTTTACTCTCCTTCGCTGTCAGACCAAAGACTTCTGAGCACTCAAGGATTTCTGAGAACCCTGCTGTTCTTGTTCCATAAGAACCTGCTATCTGTGCCCCAGAGGGTGATACACATTGGTTTCATAAATTGTAGAAAACAGTGAAATCCTATTTAATAACCCCAGTGACAAACTGCTATTTGAATTTCACCTGCTGGTTCAAGTCCACTTTTCAACTTCTTTTTTGCTTTGATCCAATGTGGGATATAAACTGAAGGTAAATAAAATTCACCTTTTGGATAAAAATACAGAAATTTGTGGGACTTTTCTCCATTGCTCTACTGGAATTCAGACACACTCAGGGAGAATGAAATGCTTCCATTTTGTTCAAACACTTGATAATATAGCTACAGCCTCCAAATGAAATCTCTTTAAAGTGTTTGCTAAGCCATACACAAAAAACAAAAAGTGAAAAATCTAACATAGCCTTATAAACACCACCTTCTTATGGTTTTTACCATCTGTAAATGAATTTTACCGGCTGTTGCAAACTGACATCAGTCTTGTATGAGGCAACAGCATGTTAAAGAATTAACTATTACTTAAAAATAGAAACCAAAATAAACTTACCCCAAACATTTTCTCAGTATCTATTTAAGGATGTTACAGAAAGATTGCATTACCCTCTGCAAAAGTTGAGGTCAGCCATGGCCCCTGATGTCATTTATTTCAAGGCCAGTGACCACCACCTCAAGTACAACTTCCTCTACTTGGCCATCAAGCCTCACCAAGTGTGACTACCCAGATCTACCCCAGTCACCCTGCAATCTAATTGCGCACCAAATCTTATACTTAGTGAAATGGAAAGACCCATAAAGATCTTCCAATCTAAGACTGTTGTTCTATAGATAGAGAAGCTGAGTCCAGCCCAGTGAAGGGACTGTCCTTGGCCACACAGCTAATGAGCAGCACAGTCAAAGACTAAAATCTGAATCTCCTGACCCATGGCCCAACCCCAACCAATGCTCACCTACTACACTGCCAATAGCAATATCTGCTCTAGTCAGATAAGTCATTATGGTCCTGCCATATATCACACACGTCACGTTCTCTTCCAACCCCACACCTCCGCTCATGCTGCCTCCTTAAGGGGCCCAGATAATTCCCACTCTGACCCCTCAATTTTCTTACCTTTCAAGGTTAGAGAGCACCTAGACGTTCATACATTAAAAGTTATATTCTCTCAGATTAGATTTACCATATTGGATTTAAAATCTCTTTGTTACAACAGAATAATAATACATTCAGTATGAGTATCTTAAGATACTCTTCATCCTTCAAAGGTCAGAATCAAGCTCCCGATTAGTCTACCTTTCTCTGAAAGGTGACCATACCTTAGAGCACTAATGTGCTACATATGCACTTAGTTGTTCTCCATTACTCTACAGAAGCTAGTTTTCCTTTATTCAGCAATACTCTAAGATTCTTTTGAGAATGAAAAATGTCTCATATTTCTATCGCTCAAAGTTCACAACTCCCTATTTAGATAAAGAACCATTAATTTTAAGAGGTTCACAGGAAGAGGGGGAATGGGAATTAATACTTTTTCAGTATCAAATATTGTATATAGTCAAATAAAATATAAAATATTTTTTATATTTTTATATTTTATTTGACTATATACAATATTTTTTATATATTTGACTTTTTTATTTTATAATTGACTATATACAATATTTTTATATTTTATTTGATTATATGCAAATAAAATATATGACACAGAGGTCATATATTTTATTCTTATATAGTCAAATAAAATTTTCTTTTTCATTTGTGAAACTTGCATTTTTATATAGGAAATTTTAAATTTCATAGGCTGTATATTATTTTAGGGTTTTGTGCCCAGAACACTCACATACACACTAGACATCAATGCAATCACCTTGGAAAAAAATACTTCATTTTCCCAGTCACCACGTGCCTACACTTCACTAGTCAATTCTAAAGTTGCTGAGCAGATAAAGCTAGCAAAGGGCACCCAAAATGACACTTATCTTTGTGTTGAAAGTTGTGAAAAGACAAAATACCTTAAGGAGTTTAAAAAAAAAAAACACAGAAAGCTTGAAGAGTCTACGGGGGGACAAGAACATAACCAGAGGTTTACCCATGTGGTAGAAACAAAGATGTAAAAAATATAATAAAACCCAAGGAAAAGAGGCACTCTGTCAGATACCGTTAGGGAGGGGATAAACTGGGGTGATCTCTTTGGAGGATGACATTGAGTGGTTTATCAAAACTTCAAACAAGCGTACCCTTTTGTACAATAATTTCACTGCTATGATATTACCTATGAATGAACTGCAAAAGTATTCTCATATAAAAAGGATATATGAATAAGAACATTAGATATAACATGGTATATAACCATAAAAATTGAAATAATCTAAATGTTTACAGTAGGGCACTATTTAAATAAATTATGGTACATTCATAAAATGAAACACTATGTAGCACTGAAAAGAATAAGACCTGTATCTCTAAGACATACATAATTAAGTGCAAAAAAACCAAAGTACAGAACAACAAGCAGAATGCGAGACCATTGGGATGTGTGTATATATGTGTATATGTGCATAAAAGGTTTAGGAATTTTCAGCTTTCATTTTTTTGTTTATTTCCTATGCAGACATATGAGAAACTGTAAACAGTGGTCACATGATCAAGAAAATATTTTGGGGTTTAGTATATGGGTGAGGGTAGACAGTAGAGAATTTAATTCTTACTTTACTGCCTATCTGTACTATTTGATTTTTTAACCATATGCCTATGTTCTGAAAAGCACAACAAAATATTTTTTAAGCTCCACATAGAAATACATAGACAATATTAGTCTAGAAAGACATTCATTGACAGATATTATCATCTAAAATGATTAGATATCCAAGATATGAAATTATCTCAGAAGAAAATGTTCAGAAACACCCACCTGTGCATTTGCTCGATGTTTTATGTGCTTGATCTGCCAATGGGATGTTACTTAGGTGATTAAAAATGTCACTTGTAAACCAGAAGATTAACACACAAAATAAAGGATGTTACCAATACTTCAAGAAATCTGGCAAAATTCAAGCATGACTCAACACTTCTTTCCACAGTGAATGCTGCCCCAGGTGTGAATATAGACTACTGTATTAAACTGTTAAATCTGACTAATAAAAATGAACACTGCAACTGGCAATGAGCCCCAAAGTCACAGTGCAACATGGACTAAATTTCAATTCTATGTGAATATTCTTTAAAATAATATGTCCCAAACATCTCAAAACATAAACTAAGAATATGGCCCTTTAAAATATTATTCTGTTACTATTGATTGAAAAAATTCACTTGCCTGGAGATGTCATTAAGCACCAGGAACAGCATTTAACAGATATTTTTGAAAATCTATGCAGGACCTGCACTAAAAGCATATCTAAATGTTAAGCACTTCTGCAGTCCAATAAAGGGAAAATCTCAATGTGGGTAGAAATAACGGTAAACACATCAGGATTAAGTTAGAAACTGAGTTGGTCTTTAAGAGAAAATTGGGATTTGTGCTAATGCAGAAGAGGCAAAGGGTTAAATACTCAGATGGTAGAGCAAGATAATCGAGTACTAAGAGAGGGTAGTAACAATCTCAGCAGCTTAAAGAGAAATGATACTGATAAGTAATATAAAATACGTTTGGATGGGGGAAGATGATCTCAAATGTTAAACAAAAAATTTAAGAAAAATATTGATTAACTGTAACATGATTAGCAGGTAAGATTCATCTAGCCATTTCCCTAGGGCAATGCTTCTCAAACATGAGTGGGCATCAGAATCACCTGGATCATTAAAACACAGATTGCTGGGCCCCACCCCCAGAGTGGCTGATTTAGAACGTCTGAACTGGGTCCAAGGAATCTGCATTTCTACCAAACCTCCAGGTGATGCTGATGCTGCTGGTCCAGGGACCACATGTGGAGAAGTACCCAGAATAACTCTGAACACATCAAATCCTGAATCTCCTCATGCTCTGATTCCTCAGAGGACATGACACAGCAGAACACTAAGAAGAATGGCATCTTCACTTACGCCAAGACAGATGTAGGCCTGCCCAAGTCTGGTCTAAGACACCTCTTAAATATCAAGTTCTTCTCTTATACATTTAGAGCTCTAAACTCTCCTGGAACTGACCTAAGAGAGGCAACCAATCTGGACCCAGGGAACTGGCCCCTGGCCCCATGTTAATCACCTCGCTGCCCAGTGAGGCTAATCCCTAGGGAATGAATGGCTCTAGGGCTTGACATAGGCCTTTTCTAAACACCTTGAAGTGAACCTCAAACCAGATCGTTCCTTGAGATGTTTCATTTAATATCTGGAGTTCATCGAACCACACCTAACTTGAAACTGAACCAAAAGAAAATGTATTATATTACGTCACTTCAGCAACTGTGTGTGAATGTATACCCACAAACCCCATAAATACCCCCAAATCCAAATAAATGCTAAAAGCCAATGAAGGGTCACAGATGAGAATGCTGTAATGGCCCACGATCCCCAAAAATAGTCATTATGGAGGTCTTCTGGTCATTCTGCTAACTTTTAAATTTGCAGGCATATATAAAGCTGTCATAAGGAAACAGAACAGGCGAGGTGATTAAAGGCACAATGAACACTATACCTTCTAAGTGTCTAGATGGTGCTGTGAAGGTATGTTTCTAGATATGATTAACATTCAAATCAGCAGGCTTCAAATAAAGCAGATCACTCTCCATCATGCGGGTGGGTCTCATTCATTCAGTTGAAGGACTTAAGAGAAAAAAACAGGTCCCCCAAGGAAGTAGGAATTCTGCCTGTAGACTGACCTGGGACTCAAGACTGCAGCACCAACTCTTCCGGGGGCCTCCAACCTGCCAGGCCGCCCTGCAGATTTCAGACGTGTCCGCCTCCACGACGTGCCTCAATCAATTCCTCTTTTTAAGATAAGTCTCTCACTGTTTCTCACTTGCTAGCTCTCTCACACTCTGAGTGTGTGTACACAAACACACGAAAATATCACATACATATACACATACACTCATTCTAGGGGGTCCTGTTTCTCTGGAGAATCCTAATACAACCCCCTGCAGTTCAGAGCCTCCATTCTCTTACTTGAGAACGGCTAGTTACCTCCATCTTTGTAAAAGAAAAGGTCTCCGTCACCTTCAAAAGTAAGATTGCCTTTTAAAATGTATCAGACTGTAACTCTTATATTCTATACCACTATACATAAAACTCAAGCAAAAGCCACATTGTTTCAAGTGACTGAAAAGTCCCTCAGTGTGGTTATGTGAACTGTACTATTCCATGGTGCATTTTGGTAGCGCACACACTGTGAGGAAAAGTCCAGGGACTGACATCTTACCAAGCGTCCGTCCTGATCCAAACGCTCTTTGGAATCCATACTAAGCTTCCTTTTCTTGTTGGGCTGTTTCATTGCCACCTCTGCACTCCTTGGTAGTGGTTTTCTGTAAAACAGGGTCACATAATAAGTTGGGGATGGGGGTGTGATCCCTTCAGAATTACAGAAGAAAACAAGAAAATGCTTTCAATGATACTTCTTATAATTGATTGCCATTAAAAAAAAAAAAAAAAAAAAAAACCTGATAACAAGTTGACAAAACTTTTGCAATTGGGTTTATAGCCCTTAATATAATAACGAGACAAGGGGGAGAGAAATGTGTTTTCTAGCTCATCTAGAATTTTTACCACAGGGAAAATAGATATTATTGCTTTTGGTCTTATCTGGGATAAAATGTTTGCTTTTTTGCTTAGCTGACCTAACCAATTAGGATTCACTGCAATCTGCCTACACAGCTTTTATACTCACATGGTCTGACAGGTATTCTTGGTAAGAGGTCTTAGTCATACAAGGCATAGCACAGCAATCTGAAACAGAAAATAAAAAATTTCAGCAATCCAATACAACATGACCATTCTTCTGTATATTAATAAACAATAGTAGACATTCTTTGAAAAGTTATTTGAAATGAGTTTTTTTTTGTTTTTTTGTTTTTTTTATAGAGCAGCTCAACTGTTTTGGAGAACCAGCTACCAACACCAAACGAGTTCCACTGGAGCTATAATTCAAAAGACATTCACTTTGAAATCATTTTAAAAATTGAAATATAATTTTTAAAACGTTTAATTATCCTAAATCAGCTATAGTCCACTGGGTGTTAGGATGATATATCCAACTTCCTCATTGATATTTCCACCGAACAATGACACTCCAGATACTGCAAATGTAACATATTTGCAACTGAGCCCATCTCCCTCCACACTGCCTCCCCATTCTAGGCTCTCCTCCTATTTGCACTGATTACTGACCACCCATTTTCCCAGAGCTTCCTCTTACAGTTCTTCAAACTGTGCACCACCCAAGAGTACCAAGCCAAGGGGCAAGTGGAGGCTGAACCCCACCGTGGGCTCTACACCCATGGTTCATCTGCCACAGGGCTGCATCATCCCAGGAGAAAATGCATCTTTTTCTCATTCAAACAATGCTACCTTCTGGATAAAGTCTGAGCCAGAGAACTAGGAGTTGCCATCATTTCATCCTTTATATCACACCCTACCAACTGCCATCAGGTTTTGTTGATTTTTAATTTTCTAAACCTTTATTGATTTTACCTTCTTCCTCTACTATTAACTCTAATCAATCTAATTTTATGCAGTAGTCAATCCAAAGGTCTTAAGTTCTTTGCAAAGCAAGGTTCCTGCTACCACTCCACTCCACACTTCTGCTGGTCCCTCAACCACTGAACATCTTCCCCGTTGCTTGCCCTCCATTTTTCAAATTACCTAATTTTAACTCATCTTTTCTTTTTTTTTTTTTAACTTATTTATTTTACTTTTGGTGCATACTATATATGGCATTTC